>NC_079435.1:40305672-40360672 GCF_903798145.1 Danio aesculapii
ATTGACTATAGGCCCCGTCTGTCTCTGTGGTCGTCAAATTAGATATTACTATGCATCCCTAAGTAGATGCTGAAATGCAGGGTTGATAGTGCTTTCACAGTAGCTGGTTTTAGATTAGTGAATGCTCTATCCCACTGTAATAGATGTGTATCATCATTATCTGTTTATAAATCCATGTTGAAAACCTACCTTTTGGATTTCCATTTATCAGTAAGAATTGTATTAGTAACCATTTTTTGTTTTTTTTGTGTTGTGCAGCACATTGGTCAAATATTGTCTGTGTTTGATAGAGCTATATAAATAAAACTAGAATACTCATAAGTTCACTTGCAGGACAAATAAAAAACTTAATTTTGGACTACTTGTGTGCTTGAAAGTTTATTACCGTTACATTTACAGTACACTTAAAATATAGATTTATATATACTAAAAAGTGGGCCAGTTTAGTCCCAAGCAGTATTTACCAAGTAGTCCACTTACCAGTATACTGCTAGGCTTGGTCTGTATAAGATTCTGACAGTATAATTTTGGATAAAAATATCACAGTTTCACTATATTGTGATTAGTCTGCAAAATATGTTATTTTTTTAATGTCCGGTTAAAAATAGCTATTGAATACATTATAATTTATTTTAAGAAACATTCTTGATATTTTGAAACAGTAAACATGTCAGGCTAAATAATTAAAATAAATTATTGACTTCTGCTTCATTAGTTTTAATAACACCGATTTCTTTAACTTAACTTAAAAGGCATCTTTGGATATCTTTCTTTTCTTTGGATATACATATGCCTCTGCACTGTTCAGGTCTGTTCACTGTATAGGATGCTGGTGAGTAAGCGCTTTTTATTTTTTTATTTATTTATTTATTTTTTTTTTAATGTTTGCTGAATCGTGGGCTGACCAGTAGCACTTGATGTACTGTAGATGCTCCTTTCTTGCTGGAGATACTGTTGCCCTAAATAAATAAAATTAAATAGTCTTTGATAAAACAACGTACATATACCTTGAAACCAGGGCTTGACAATAACTTTTTTGATCATCAGCCACTGTGGCTAGTAGCTTTTTAACATTACTAGCTACTCTGCATTTTCACTAGCCACAATTTGGTTGTTGATAAAATGTATTTTACATGCTTAAATTAGACTTTGGCTGTCTAATACTGTCCACCGGAGGTCGCATTTCGGTCACGGACGCATACTTTGAGAGCCTTTCTGAATGAATGAATGAAATGCGCGTTTTCCAACAAGGCAGCCCGAGGGGCTGAAATATAATTGGCTGAAGTGGCAGTGGGCGGGTTAAATGACCAAAACAAAGACAGACATTCCAGCATGTACTGTAAGTCACATTTTCAAAGCAGAATGTCTGACTTTAGCATTGCTTTTCAGATAAACAAGAATGTTCACTTAGCATGTTTCTTAAATATCTGCAAACATATTATGGTATTTTTATGCTTTAGAAGAGTCAAAAACTTACAAACAGCACCATTAATATTTAAAAATTTTATTCAATGATTTATTCATTGTTTTCATATATTTCTACATTTTTTAATGCTTTTTCTCCAAACATTTCCACATTCCACCTAGAGCTCCTCTTTGGTCCCTTTGCGGTTCAAATATTGTATGCTTACTTGACTTAAAATACTGATAAATAAAATCATTTTGAAAGCATATAGTAGAGCATATAGTTACGTTTTTACAGCATGGCCTTAAAACCAGGCGAAAACTTTATATATCTCATATGCGTCTTATTTGTCTTCTTGTTTAATGTTTTGTTTAGTCTGTTTTACAGCCAATCGGATCCCAGCCTCGTCCGGGTTATTGATTGCTTGCGTGCCCTTATCCTCCAAGGCTGTTCCTTAATAGACTACAGAGGGCTGTAAATATTATTGCTTACTGTGTGCCTGGCACACCACAAATGCAATCACTGTTTTATGACAAATATAAACACCAGTGAGCCAGCAGATCAGGAGTTATCTGAGGTAAGCTTAAGAGAGACGTTTTATTATTATCTTTTTTCTTTTTAATGCGGTCCCCTTTTTTTTTTTCTTTTGTCTTCGGCAGTCTGATCAAAGCTGGTTGATTTGAATGTGATGAGAGCCTCTTACTTTTTAACTGACCTTTTCTTAGAGCAGACCTCAATTACTCTTTAATGAAAATAACAGGGTGGCAGGTTTTATTCACATTTATCAAATTAAACATCCTTGAATGCAGGATACATCCATGACCCAGTTGAACTGTATTTTTAAGTGTGTCATGGTTTAATTATACATTATTGTTTTTAAAATTTCAGTAATAATCTGTAATGTCAGACAATGCATCAAACATTTATGGCTACAGTACTGTTTCTGAATATGATTGACATGGCATCCTTAGCTAGGGGATGTCAGAGGCTAAGCTCTTGAAAACATGTTGTGTCTCTCTTATGCTTCTCTTGCTGCATTTCTTTTTTTCTCCCACATTGCACATTTTCTATCTGTCTCATTCTTTCTGTTCCTCCTGCTTGCGCTCTCCCTCTCTCACTCTCTCTGGGATTGGCTGTCAAGGAAGACTGCCGAGAGGTTTAGGAATTGTGTGTTCAGAGTTAAAGTGGGTTAAATTACTGCCAGTTTCAGGGGAAACTGTACTGTATGTTCTCAGTAATAACATAATAGAGATTACAAAGGCTCATCTTAGGCAAAGTGACACCGTTTAATGTCACTTTTTACAATTGTTTTAAGTAAGAATCTGTGCATTTACGCTGAAATTTTGAATGCAAGAGATTTTTTTCTTCTTTGATAAAAGAATAGTTCACTCAAAAGTGAGAAAAAAATTCTGTTAATTTACTCACCCCAGCGCATTCAAGATGTATTTCATTTTCGTTTGACTTAATCTCTATTTCAGAGGTCGCCACAGCGGAATGAACCGCCAACTATTCCAGCATATGTTTTACATCCGCAACCCAGTATTGGGAAACGCAATTAAGATGTATATGACTTTATTTTTCTTCTTCAGAACATTAAAGAAGATTTTTACCTAAAACTGTGGCCTTGGCTTTGGGTATTATCACTTTGAGGGTCCATATAACATAGAGGTAAAACTAAATAATACTTGTGTCTCTTACAAAAAAGGTGTACACGTTAAATTCATTTCATAAAGTATACCCAAGTAATTTTCAAGTATATATTAAAGAAAATTAAAAAGCTTTTTTATAAAGATTAAAAATACATAAAAGAGACCTAAAAACATGAGTAAATAAATATAGTAAGATGTTGTGATATATTTTAATAATGAAATAGATTTTCCTTTTAATTTTATAAATAACATTGCAGACTGGTTTGTTTGTTTTTTACAGCATAAGTGAAGTTTCACAAACTAATTTCAAGAGGAGCACATAATATGATTGATCACAGCTGGTCTCTCATCTGTAATCATTAGTTAGCCAATCAGATTATTCCAAACTCACTATAAATAGCCCGACTAGCATCCCTCCATCCACCCTATCTCCTCCTTTCCTCCTTTACCAGGGGAGCTCTTAAGAACTTCCAGATCTCGTACCCCCTCAAAAGCTCATTGACCAGGCGGGAGCCCTGGTCTCAATTATCTCCAAGCTATGTCAAACCTGCTATTATTATGAAGAAAAAGTCTTGAAATTGGATTTTTATACAAGAAACTATACAGATGCCTTTTACTTTTTAGCATGAAATTCCATAAGGATAATCATATTTGAAGCCCCTTGGCTTTTAGAAGGACTGCATTAGCGGTCCCCAAACTTTTTATCACTGCAGACCAGTCAATGCTTTAAAAATTAAAAAAATTTGTACGTAGGTTGCTAGGTAACCATTAACTTCTCAGATGACAGGCTGATAAAACATCACTGCAAGATACAAGTTTTATGTAGAAAATGAAAAAGCACTGCAGTGTTTGTGTGCTCTGTGTTTGTCTAATATAGTTAGTCTACAGAAATTTGTATATTCCATACAAAGTATGAAGCTGAAAAGATGAAATGTTTTAACTGAGTGCACTTGGAATGCGCGAGTGCATTGCAAGACTCGTGCCACTTGCGTGTGTCGCTCCCAATATGTGCGTGCAAGCGGTGCGCCACCATTGCAAATAACAAATTATAACAAAAAAAAAAAAACAGCCGCCGTCATCTGCGATCTCTAGCAGCTGAAATTCTTTTTGCATAGACATACTGGATTCACCTGATTTATTGACAAATGCGGTGCGGATTCATTTCTGGGCAATTTGTGGGTCCTTCACTAGACCTTTTCCCTTCTCAAAGAAACTTTCCAAAGATGTCTGTTTCTTACTCATTTTGTGGGTTAAATTTTGCCGCTCAAGTGACCGAGATGTAACAGTTAATTTTTACGGAATTTTTTCAAAATTAAAGATTGTTCAGACTTAAATATTAAATAAAACAAAAAGAATTAATGATTTCTTGTGCGGCTCAGTACCAATTGATCCAATGACCGGTATCGGTCCGCGGCCCAAGGGTTGGGGATCACTGATCTAGATGAAAAAAAAAAAAGAGACCAAAACAGAAAAAAAACAGCCAATCAAAATATTACACAAAAATACACATTAAAATGTATCTCAGCATGAACTGAACTGAAAAAGGCCAACTAAATAAATGACAACACAAGTCATTTTAATAGCAATTTAGAAATGGGTGGAATTATTTTCGACAAAATAGTTACATGAAACTTCTTGAAATTGTATATAGTGTTGCACTATTCAACACATATATTGTGCTCTACAGCCTTGCTTAAATACATTTAACTATTGGACTTCAACATTGACAGACGTTGTAAATTATGTTTTTTGTAATTCACTAATAACTAACTCATCTTCGCCATGAGCAAAAACATGCTGTAAAACATGAACCAAATTAACCCTTTAAATGTGAAGTCCCACTTTACTAATTGTGTCATCTGGTTATTTTACATAATCAAAAGTCATCAGTAATGAAAGTCCAGAGCATCTGTCTCTGCTATAATGAATGACCAGTAACCATGCCTGAGATCACACTCTGGTTACAAGTCTCAAGTCAGTTTTTTATTTATATATTCATGTTTTTATTTTTTTGGAGGGGGTCAGGCATCAGCTACCTAAAGCCCACTTGTGGGCTGCTCATGTGGTTGTCATGTTCTAGGGTCAGTGAGTGTCAATTTTTTTGCAGCGGTCTGTCCACCAAGCAGATGGCACTCAAATGTACGTGTTTAAGTGCTACTCTTGCCCTGTGTGTGTGCGTGTGTGTGTGTTTTGTAGCATAGCCTGTCTGGATATCTGATAGGCAGAGGCAATGCACTCCACAAACACTGATATTAAACTATTGATCCATCTGTCACATCTGGTCATAAATAACGTGTGTGTGTGTTGTGGCAGTGTAGAAAAGTCAGCGGTTTGTTCCAGGGTGTATATGTGTGTGAAATTAATGTGTGTTCTTGGGGGTGAAGGCTAAGACAGGAACCACATTGATCGAAGGAGAGGGGAGGCTGTGAGGAAAAGATGGCTGTGGCTACTGGAACCTTGTCACAGTGACACATGCACACTAGTACAGCTATCTGTATGGGGACTTCCCTTAGATGTAACGATTTTAATACTGTATAAAAAGTATCTTCTATCCCCCTACCCCAACTTTTGACCAAAGCTGGAAATAATCAGCATTTTTTATTAATTTCAAAATATTTATTTCTATACTTATACATAATTAAATGTCCTTACAAGGTCAAAAATACTGGTATTGCTATACTTGTGGGGACATAAAAAGTAAGGAATACAAGATACACATATGCACGCACGCACAAACTAACACACACACACAAACAGACACACATCAACTCTAATACAAAGACAAACACACACCAGTGCTTCCAAAGACAAAGAGTACAAATCGAAAACAAACAAACAAGAGATTCTGCCATAACCCGTGGTTGGACAAATACGCTGTGGGAAACTGGTTTATCTTCTATAAACAATAGCCATGTCCTCTCTGAGTAAACCACAAACAAAAATGTCCTCCATGGCCACTATGTACAAATAAGACATGGTCATACAGAGCCAAAAAAACAAAAACCGTTTGACAAGTAAATAAAGAAAACCCTTTAACACTGATGGACTTTTGCCCAAGCACATGCTGTACAGTACTGTCTGTGTAGTGACTTGTGTTTAATTGAAGAGTGATATAATAATTTTGAGGGATGCAAACAATAACAATAGTCCCAATGTACTTCCTGTTTTACATTTTTAATTTCTATAGCTTCCGAGAATCCGAAAAGAGCCACATATTGATAAATAATGTTATGATAACTGTTTTATCCTTAAGTTATGATTGAATTGCCTCGTTACAGTTATAAAATAGTTTGATAACAAGCAGGAAATGTTCATGGGCCAATGACATCACCCCATTGAAATGGTCTATACACATGACAGCGTATTTACATATTGTACGTAGAGTAGGAAAAATGTAAATGATGTGGCATTAATGACACAGTGACTGGGAGGTAGCATTATTTTTCAGTAGCAAGGTGTTACTTAGCACATTTATTGATTTTTTTGATTTAGCATTAGCATTCACTACAATGTAGCATTTTCATAAGCTGATGCAACTGACACTTCAGCAGGTTTTGCTGGATTGTTGTGATATCCCTGTTGCTGTGTTGTTGGCATCTGTTGGAGTTCGTTTTCTGAACAGGCAGCCGTCATGTCAGTATCTGAGAGGTGATGTGCTATTATCTGGTGATTGTCCATGTTTGTTTGCATCTGTCTGTGTGGTGTCAGTTAAGCAATGAAACAGTGCATCTGCTATATTCACTTCACAGTTTAAAAATCAGAATGTAAGAATGTATAAGTATACAGTGTGTGATTTAAGAAAACTGTAAGTTGCTGTTAAGAGTTGGTTTAGCAAACCTTGATTAAGCAGGCAAATTTATCCATCTTATAGTTTGTTGATAAGAGGACAACAACTAATGATATTGATGAAGATATTTTTTAAATCAGGATAAAATTAAATTAATAGTGCTGTAGGTGATCTGTCAGAATGCTAACTTTAGCATAATAGCTGTAGGAGCCATTTGTTTACTTTATTTAAAGGTTTGTGTTGCTAATCTTGAATTCTTTCATTTTTGGAGATTTGCAACCCCTGTGGGCCAGAGGAAGCTTAAAAGCCTGGGTGTGGCCAACTGGAGAAGCACTGCTGGGGAGCACATGGTGACCTGCTGGGAGCACATGGTTTTTAGACCTTACCTTCAGTGTGTTTGGTGGCTAAAGTTTTTGGTTTTGTTTATTCGATATCAGTTTTGTGTTCAAAACTGAACTTAAGCACATAATATGATTGATCACGGCTGGTCTCTCAACTGTAATCATTAGTTAGCCAATCGGATCATTCCAAACTCACTTTAAATAGTCCGATGAGCATTATTCCCTCATCTTTGTTTTTTAAAGAATCCCCCCCATCCACCCCATCTCCCTCTTTCCTCCTTTACCAGAGGGAACCTGGTCTCGTACCCCCTTACATGCTCATTGACCAGGCGGGAGGCCTGGGCTCAATTATCTCCGAGCTCAGGGTTCTCTCCTGGGACAGCATGCCAAAACTGCTATTATTATCAAGCAATATCTAAGTGTGAACTCTTGTAACCGCAACAAATGTAGACTTGTTGTTCCATGTACTATTTCTAAGGAAGCGTCTAAACCCCTCAGCAGACCCAAGATGTGACTAATATGGAATTTTGATTAAGGATAATCACAACAATAGCTTTGAAAATGTACATCCCTCCCCTGCCATTTAAAACCACGCCTCTTTAAGTCATGAATATTTGAACACGCACGGAATATGACGATGTAGACAACCTTACATAACACTAGATCAGGCATACATCTACACTAGATATCATTCACTAGTTAGAAAACTCTATAGAGACATGCACTTTGTCCAACGTAGTTGTAGACAGTCCAGCAGGTGCAGGAATTATATTTCCCCAAAACTGGCATTGTTTAAAGTTGGTTTTATATTCACACATTCTGACTTGCTCCCTAATAATATAATTTAAAAAAAGTATTTTGCAAATTATAAATCGTGAAATCATAAAATCAGCCTATGACTATAAAATGCAGCATTGTTCATAGTCAGGTAAATAGTGCTAATGTTGTTTTATTTATTTATTTTTTTTAATAAAGATTTTTTCTGGGTTCATTCATTCATTCATTCATTTTCTTTTCGGCTTAGTCCCTTTATTAATCTGGGGTCGCCACACGGAATGAACCGCCTTTTTCCGGGTTTTTTACCTTTATTTAATAGGATAGTAGAGAGTATTGACAGGAAAGCATGGGGAGCAGAGAGAGCGGAAGGATTGGCATAGGATCGCAAGGCAGAATCGAACTCAGGTCGCTGTGAGCACCAGAGTGCATGTGTGCTAACCACTACACCACTGGCACCTACCTTATGTTGCTTTAAAGTCATATCTACATGCTCTTTCAGACCCAATACTTAAAGTTACATTAGAGTGGGAGCGTGTCACAGGTTGTCACTGTTCAAAAATAAATGAATGTGCAAATATACATCAAACTTCCCCTCAGTAAAGCTGATTAGATGATAGAGCGCTATTTACTTAGATTTCGTTATTCAACTAAAAAATCAGATCAGAAAAGTGCTAAAAACAGATACATCCTGTCATCATTTAACATTAAACTTGCGTTACTAACTGTGTCTTTTAATTTTCTGTTGTGCTCGCTGATCCTCATACATAACTTGCTTTCATCTACTTTTACACTTGAACAACTAAATAAATGCTTGGGTCTATTTAACTGACTATATTATTGATGCTGTAAAAGATAAAAGATACCTCATGAACTTGAAAAATAGTCGACCTTTTACCGGACGTTTTCAGTGGTGGAAAAATACCTCCGTGCCCATTCATGAAAAAGAAAACAATCTACACAAGCTTCGCATGACTAAAATAATTTTAAAATTTACCTGCCTAAAAGTAATACTTTTTAAAATACTTTTTAAGTAGTACAAAAGTAATTCCGATATTGATTCAGGATTTAGAAAAGTTCTGATTCTGCATTTTTGGCAGAAGTCTTTTCAAAAACAATCTTTCTGTTCATGAATACAAAGCCATGTGGTCTTTCAGAAAGAAGTTCAGGTTGATGCAGAGTTTGCCTAATGTCTCTCTGTCAGCTGTAGATCCATGCTTCACATGTGCAAATGACGGATCTGCGTGAAGGTGGTGCGCAGATATACAAATTTAAATTTGTTTGACAGTTTGAGTTACCTGTCGTAATTGAGTTATTTGTCGGCCCAGCGATTTTTAATTGGATGAGCAATTTTTAATCTTATGCCTTACCAAGAATATAAAAATACATATAAATACAATTAGATCATTTAATCATTATTATTGGAAGTTGAAGAGATGTTGAACCAGCACAACAAATAATGTTTCTGAAGACAATCACCCACTGCACCATTAAGTTGATAACCTCATAAAACTTCATTTTAAGGTGAACCCAACGTGTGTCCTTTATATCTCCATAGAGAGTCATCTGTTGTTAACCTGTAAATGCATGAATGTTTTTTTAATGATTTTTACATATTCAGATCTGTTAAGGATGGATCACAAAATGCTGCAATTAAAAAAAATCTGCTGATATTTCAACATTATAATTAAAATAAATCATATTTTGTGACCTTTTATAGTTTGAAAGTGTTTAATTTGAACAGAAGATTGTACAAGCGCTGTTTCTGTCAGAGTGCACGTCCCATTACATTCAGCATCTGGCTCATTAGTGAAACATTATGTTATCTCTCAGAAATAATGGTACAAATGCTGTCAATGTCATGAGGTATATATTTTTTGTACTTTTAGGTTCTAATACAGTATGTACCTTTAAGTTATCAATATTGACCCTTTAGGTACAAATACCTTTTTAAAGAGTACCACCTCAGTTCTTGTATCACTATTTCTGAGAGTGCTGCGCATTAGACATTGCCACATTTAGAATGGCACATGAAAGTGAACTACACTTAATGAATCATAAGATATTTACTTCTTGTTAAAAAAATAACACATCACATAGGTATTCTTTTCCTTGTTTTCTTGAATACATATATTGTTATATTAACGAATAGATTTAGTAATACTAAAAGAGCATATTTTAAAAGTGAGCAAAGGGGAGGGTATAGGGGTATAGTAAAGGAATCCTATCATTTAATATCATTCAACATTTAAGGATGAATTTTTTAACTTAAATGCACACAGTGCTAATCACATATGATCACAAATCTCTCATTTCAATTAATATTTTCTATAACAATAATATATTTGCGCATATACATTAGATTAGTCAGTACCTAAGCCAAATCTGGAGCTTATCTAACAAAATAACTTAAATTAGTAGCTCAAATTTGTATGTTAGGGAAAAATATTAAATAACAGTTTCAAAAATGGCAAAAATCAAGAGAAACAGAAATGAATTTGAATTTAAATGTATTATCTTAATAAATATTATTTTAATAAATATTTCTGTTTAATAAATCTGTTTTGTTCAAATGCACCAATATATATTACCCATATTCACTGAGAAATGGATAAAATATTCATTTTCAAAATGGGGTGTACTCAGTTATGCTGGGCACTATACTATACATAGAAGTACATGTACAGTACATGAAGTAATACAGCTCATTTCATTTTAGGGTGAACTATCCCTTTAAACGAGCAGTTTAAGTTAATATAATTGTAATAGCAGGTTGTAAGAATCCCTTTATACTGTTAGTTTCAGCTCACTTTTGTTAAAATTAAGTGTTTTATGAAACGTAAATACAATTTTATTGCTTGATTTCATCAATCTGTTCCTAATTCTTTTCTAATTCTGATTGAATAGTGATACTTTTTAGTTTCACCCATAACGCTTTTGTTTATATATTCTTTGTCTTTCTCTGTACTTTTCACACTCCTGTGAGTAACCGAAGCAGTGGAAGCAAGTTGGCCTGTGAATAAGAATGAACTGAATGACTGAATGATTGCCTTCTGTTCAGCCAGAAGAGAACATGACTGAAGCCTGTCATTGGTGCGTCTGCCTTCAGAACCGAGGCTTGTTATTAAATATGTTTCTCTTCTTTTACAACTTTGCTCCTCTGTAAGGCTAAATGAGTTTCGAGATTGGAAACAGTGCAGCATTTTGGCAATGCTGAAATCCTGGATTTGGATAATTTCGTACACGGCAGGGCAGGATTGGAGCAATAACATTGTGTTTTGGGATTATGTTGGTATTGGGTTTTCTTCCTTATAGGATTTGCCAACATCTGTTCCAGTGTTCCCACTTAAATTTAGTAAACAGCACCCTGTAAATCAAAAGACCTGGAGCCATTGTGTTTGAATGTTTGCATTTGTGTGTTTGTAACAAGGAAAAGGTACAAACTAGCGCAAGTGTGCATTTGAGATATAGAACATTGTGTATGTGTTTACAATAGTATGAAATGGAGATTGTGTTTGCGTGTGTGTGTGCGCGTGCCTCTCCTGAACCATAGGGAAAATGGGTGGATTAACCTAAATGGAAATTCTCTGTTCTGTGTGACTCTCAAGGCTCTGGCTGTGCACCGGGGCCCTTATCTAAAGCAGGTTTTAGAGGGAGTAGATTCTTTTATTAGGGCCTTATTTCTGTCTCGCTATCGTTATTCCACAAATTCATACGTCAGAACAGGTCTATTCAACTCAGAGCGTCTCATGGGGCACGGGGATGACAGCAACACTCTGAGAAAGCCTCAGGAGTGGATTATTATTTTACAGAGTATTGTAACAGGCTGAGTGAGCTTTTTAAAGATGCTCAACAGGGAGTACAGTGGTCATGCTTGGAAGTTTAAATCCAAGTTAAATTAGCTTTAATGGAAAAAAAAAATAATTCTGTAGCTCTTGGTGTGTGGTGTTGCCTTAGTGTTTTTTTTTCTCAAACTACTGAAGGTAAAAATTGCTTATTTTTTAATCCATTAATAAAGGTTCTTAATAATATGTAGCCTGGTGGTTACATAAAATACTGATTAGTCATAAATGAGATCTCTATTTTTGTCATGAATGTATTACGTTTTCTTTTTGCGCAATGTAAAATAACATGAATACATATTTTCACTCATGGGCATGTTTTTTATTATTGTTTTATATTAATTTTGATTTTTTTTTTTTGTTCATACAAATGTACTGCTATATAAAAAAGTTAAATGCCTGAAAGGATTACATGTTTATAGAGGCATTTTTAAATATTCAAACACAAAAAATAACATGTAGAAAAAGTAGTTAGCATTTTTTATTGTTGTTTTTAAAAATTATTTTATACATTGCTATTTATTTTAGATTTATTTGTCTATTTAAATGTATTTTTAAATGACAGTTTAGAGATTTTCACAACCTGTACAATCTTTGTAAAACTGATGTATGCCTGATTTGAAGTTGGTAAATAGGTATTAGTTTCTATAATAGTTTTTTTAAATTACTTTTTTTTTTTTAATCAAAAATGGATTGCTGAGGAAAAAAAAAAGCTTCTTTTTTTTTATTAAAAAACAAACATGAATACATCAGAAGACTAAAAGTTTAATACATTTAAAAAATAGTTTTAGTTCCATACATTATACCCTTAAAAATAAATGTTTCATAAAATAGTTTTTACAAATATTCCATAGAATCAATTGTGAACATGTCTTATTTGAGTAGAAGTTTTTGAAAAATGCTTTTTGATTACAGTGTTAGACTGAGGGACCTACCATACACCTGACACAATAAGGCGCAAGACATGTATGCTTTATTTTTCAGACCAGCGCGGACTCATGGGTGTGCTGGTCTAGAAAGGAGGCGTGTTAAGGCGCATTATCATGTTGCTATTTTGAGGAACTGAAATAGACTGCACCATTGACCAACCAAAAGCGTATTGGTTATGCTCCTATGCAGGTCCAAACACTTACACATTGCTTAATGCACACATGGATGAACAGCAATACACAAATATCTTTACAAAAATAAACTAAAGGTTTAAAATGTTACAAAAATTATTATTTTCTACTTCAATATAAAAACCACTACCTCCATGCCTTCATCTCGGGGGGCTTTTTTCAGTTTATTCATGACCATTTGCATCTGTATAATGTTATTTTGATGATGATGATTATTATTATTATTATTATTATTATTATTATTAGTATTATTTATTATATGCATATTTATATTTGTTTTAATAAAAGCAAGTTTAGATTTGCCCACCTGTTGAGTTTTGGAGAACTGAATTTAGAAATAGTTTTTAAACAAATATTTGCGCTTAAGCAAAATGAAACATGTAAGCTGGATTTCTTCATTGGAGTGAGTTTAGCATTTCCTTATCCACGAAAGCAAAGGAGTAAACAGTAAAAGCAAAGTAAAGTGAAAGAAAAGAGTGGAGGCTCGTTCTTTATCCTTGCGCTGCAGATGCTCTGTTTAACTGTTTTCTCGCTAGAGAAGCATTCAGTTTTTTCACTAACAGAGTTCACCATGTAAACAGCAAATGCATGGTGTGACACAACTGACTCTTAAAGGGAACGGGAGATGAGACTCTCATTGGTTTATTCTCAAAACACACCATAACTCATTAGGAGAATAAGCACAACCCTGTTAGACCATGTGCCACGGCGCAGAGCATATTTTTTCGTCCTTAAAATAGCAAAATTGGATTCGGATATGCCCTTAATGCTTTTGTAACATGCACTTTAAACTTTGTGCCTAGATTGTTAAAATAGAGCCCTGAGTGCCAAAATGCACTTGCAGCCAATCAGAAGTAATAGGCGTGTCTAATTACTTTTGCATGCACAGATATAAGAGGTCTTGTCCATTTTAATTAGATGCTTTTAAATATCAACATCATTTGGCAAAAGTCACTTAGTGCACCTTTAAAGGAAGCTTCTTTTTTGGGTCTGAACAATATAATCTAAAGAATGCTTTCCCACTATAAAAACATAACGGTTCTATGGATGTGTTAATGGTTCTTCATGGAACCATCATTGTAAGAAAGCACCTGTATTTTTTATGTTTCATTTGATCTTTTTCATTTGAGCAAAGAATAGTGTCATACATTTTTATTATGATATACAGAAGATGCTCTCTAAAATGTCATTCAGTTTAACAATAGTTTATATACACAAAATATTGTAAGACACATTTATGAAGAACCAAAAAAGAGCTTTAAAGTTCTAATTATTCCATTTACCTGAAAAAGTAAGGGTGATGTTTTATTTTTACATAAATACACGTTACACATTTTAAAGTGTTTTTACCCCCATTTTGGCATTTAATTTTCAATGAAAGTAATCAAAACATTTAAGTAAACCACTTGCTTGTAATGTGCTTTCTATTTATATAAATTGTTGTTGTTATTATTATTATTATTATTATTATTTTTTTATTATTATTATTATTAGTAGTAGTAGTAGTAGTAGTAGTAGTAGTAGTATCATGATTATTATTATTAGATGCAGACACCAACATGAGCAACATGTTTTTATGTTTGTAAAAGATCCTTTTCCAAAATTGTTTAAATATATTAGGATATGCTAGGATTTTATATTATATTATATTTATATTTGTATTAATTTATTTTCCTCTGAAAAGTAATACATTGAATATTGAAGCAAAAAATGACATATAGTTGAAGTCAGAATTATTATTAAGCCGCCTTTGAGTTTTGTTTTCATTTTGAATTATTTCCCAAATGATGTTTAACAGAGCAAGGAAATTTTCACAGTATGTCTGATAATATTTTTTTCTTCTGGAGAAAGTCTTGTTTGTTTTATTTTGGCTAGAATAAAAGCAGTTTTTAATTGTTTAAAAAACATTTTAAGGTCAAAATTATTAACCCCTTTAAGCTATTTTATTTCGATAGTCTACAGAACAAACCATCATTATACAATAACTTGCCTAATTAACCTAACCTGCCTAGATAACCTAATTAACCTAGTTAAGGCTTTAAATGTCACCTTAAGCTGTATAGAAGTGTCTTGAAAAATATCTAGTCAAATATTATTTAGTCATCATGGCAAAGATAAAATAAACCAGTTATTAGAAATGAGTTATTAAAACTATTAATTTTAGAAATGTGTTGAAAAAAGTCTTCTCTCGATTAAAAAAAATGGGAAAAAATATAGAGGGGGTACTAATAATTCTGTCTTCAGCTGTATTTATTTAAAATCATTCATTCATTTTCTTTTCGGTTTTACGCAGCGGGTGCCCTTCCAGCTGCAACCATCTCTGGGAAACATTCATACTCATTCACACTCACACACTACGAACAATTTAGCCTGCCCAATTCACCTTTACCGCAAGTCTTTGGACTGTGGGGGAAACCCACGTGAACACAGGGAGAACATGCAAACTCCACACAGAAACGCCAACTGACCCAGCTGAGGCTCGAACCAGCGACCTTATTGCTGTGAGGCGACAGCACTACCTTCTGCGCCACTGCATCGCCGTATTTATTTAAATGTTTAGTATAATTCTAATACAGTTTTGCAAGTTTATACAATAAAAAGTGCCAGTGAGTTAAACAGGTCAAAATAATGATGCTTAGATATTTTTACTAAAACTACCACTAAAACAATTCTGCTGTGTAGGAAATAGTGTCTGTGATTCTGTAGCCATCAGCTAAACCTTTACTGTCCAAAATAATGGCATCCCAGCCAGGCTAAATAAAGACAAACTTAATCCATAGATGCCATAACAGAGCTGAGCTAGCATTAGCTACAGTGCTAACAGCAAATACAACACCTAAAGTATAAATCACAACTAGCTTACAGCTATAAAACTTAAAATTAAAGTCTTAGACTATTATAATTTGTAAGCTATGTTCAACATTGGTATAACAGACTAGGAAACACTAACACTTTCAACTGTAGTATATACAGGCCCTCATATCACACCTTTCATATGGATGCATTATACAGGTAATATATGCGGCAATAATGGTGCGATTTTCTGCATGGCTACCAGAGTCACTGTCAGCGTTGTCGGTTAACGGAGAGTCAGGCCATTAGTGCGGCAAGATGCGGAGGTTAAATACACTCATCTATTCACCTGCCGTCACCGGTTCTGTTCCGCTTTGACAAGCAGCGGTGCAAATAATTAGCTGGAGCACGGCACAGAGCTTGCGCTAAATTAATTCTATAAACAAACAATGGCAAAGCAGACACCTCCCACCCACAGGGAGGAAAGAATACTAATCTTGAAATGTGTGTGTGTCAGAGAGAGTGCATATGTGAATGTATGTGCGTAACCTGTG
This sequence comes from Danio aesculapii, assembly GCF_903798145.1. Taxonomy (NCBI): domain Eukaryota; kingdom Metazoa; phylum Chordata; class Actinopteri; order Cypriniformes; family Danionidae; genus Danio; species Danio aesculapii. Next base: position 40,321,939 of record NC_079435.1, read on the forward strand.
TGTATGAGTGAATTTTTTTTCAAAATAAACAGTTTTGTTTGGTGATGTTAAGTCGCTCAGAATGATTCTCATTTAGCCCGAGCATAACACACACACACACACACTCTGTAGTCTGCTCCTCTCATTAGCCACCTTTGACACAGCAGGAAACAAAACAAAATGATTAGCAGCAGACAGATTAACTCCAGCTAAATCCTTGCATTTGATATTATAAAAATACAACAAATTCACTCATAATAAGTCAAGGTCTTTGTGTTCAGTGAATCTGAGTGGGGAACAAAGTAAGAATCTGGGCTCCCTGTAATTAGAAATATTTTTAATATCAGACCTTTAGTTAAACTGTATATATAAATATCTTATTTAGTGAATAGAGAAAAAATCATGCCGTATTGGAGCAGCACAATAATAAATTAAATTCCTTCATTTCATCTTAAACTTGTTTGAACTTCACACAAAAGGTGAATATTTGATGCAGATCACTCTTTATAATATAATCAAAGTGAAAGAGAATATAGATTTAAAAAGGCAAACAAAACATCTTAAGTGGCCTGTACTGGAAGATATTATATTTATAGAACTGCAGTCCAGACTTGTGGACTGTGAAGATTTGTGAAGAGCCACACATTTTTAGATCACCTCTTTAAGGAAAATTTTAGAAATGTGTTGAAAAAAGTCTTCTCTCCATTAAAAAAAATGGGAAAAAATATAGAGGGGGTACTAATAATTCTGACTTCAGCTGTATTTATTTAAAATCATTCATTCATTTTCTTTTCGGTTTTACGCAGCGGGTGCCCTTCCAGCTGCAACCATCTCTGGGAAACATTCATACTCATTCACACTCACACACTACGAACATGATCACCTCTTTAAGGAAAAACCGGAAAAGAAAAAAACTAAAATGTGTTTAAACTGAAACTGTGGCTTCTTATAATCAGAGCACATACCTTCTTGGGCTTTTTATATATTTGCATGTACGTATTTTTAAATCTTTGAAATTTAAATTCTGAACTTGTATTTTAAATATGCATTTTTTGCAAGACTCCATGATCAGCTGGTGCTTTACATATGGCTCATATCTGAGTTTGATTGACCCCCTAAAGTTTAACCATTAGGGCCCTATCATACACCCGGCGCAATCAGGTGCAAGACGTGTTTGGCGCGATTTGTTGCTATTTTCAGACCAGCACAACCCTAATTTTTATGTTTTGCACCACATTGTTTAAATAGCAAATCCATTTGCACCACTTTGTGGACTCATTGGGATGCTGGTCTAAAATAAAGGTGTGTTAAGGTGCATTGTTGGCATGATGCTATTTTGAGAAACTGAACTAAACCACCCCATTGACCATCTAAAGTCTAGTACAGAGCGTGTTAGTTATGCGCCTATGTGGGTCCAAGTGCTTACACATTGCTTAATACACACAGGATGTACAGCAATACACAAATATCTTTACATATAAAAAAATTAAAAGGATTAAAATTTTACAAAAATTATTATTTTATACATAAATATAAAAACCATTGCCTCCTTGCCTTCTTCTTGCCTTTTTTCGGTTAATTCATGGCAATTTGTATTTGTATAATGTTAGTATTATTATTAGCAGTATTATTTATTATATGCATATTTACATTTGTTTTAATTAAAAAACAAGTTTAGATTTGTCCGCCTGTCTGGTTTTAGAGCTTATGTGTCACTATATAAATAATAAAATGTGTGTTTGGATATAACTTCAGTTTTTGACTACACTTCGTTATTATTGTTCATTTATTTGTTTGCTGGAAATTAGAACTGAATTTAGAAATAGTTTTGACACAAATCTTTGTGCTTAACAAACAAAACATGCAGGCTAATGGATGTCTAAAGGAGTGCGTACAACATGTTTCCTTAGCCACAAAAGTAAAAGTAAAGTAAAGAAAAAGTAAAGAGGCCAAATGGAGGAGACTCATTCTTTATCCTTTCGCAGATTTCGCAGAACTGTTTTCTCGCAAGTGAAGCATTCAGTTTTTACACTTACAAAGTCCACCATATAAATAGCAAATGCGCTGTGGCGCGACACAACTGACTCTTAAAGGGAATGGGAGATGATTGGTTTGATGCAAGTTATGCTCAAAACACAGCCATAACTCATTAAGAGAATAAGCACAACCCTGTTAGACCAGGTGCGGCGGGACAAACCTTGTTTTTCCGTCATTAAAATAGCAAAACTGGATTTGGACACGTTCTTAATGCTTTAGATTTTGCTCCTAGATCATTAAAATAGAGCCCTCAAACTTTAAGAAATCTAGTTTGTTATTGGCATGTTAACACCGAGCTGAACATGCGTCTTTTATCATGAATGTAACGCATGTAATGCAATTAATTAAAAGAGAGTTGTTTTCTGCACAAGTTGAGCATGAATTAGATCCTAGATACCCATTTAAAACCAGCCTGCATACCAGGGGGCAGTTGTGACCTAATGGTCATTGAGTTGGACTTGTAACCCAAAGGTTGCTGGCTTGATTCCTGGCTGGGACTGGGCTGAGCTGTACTTGAACAAAGCACCTAACCCCTAATTGCCCCTAATTCTTTGGGCAGAGTGTATAAGAGAATAAGAGAAAATCCAGGTATTTTCTGGTACTTCTGATTCTAGATTTTTGACAATTAAGTTGTGCACTTTGCACATACAAATTCAAAATGCCAAATGCCAAATGCCAAAAAGTCAAATTCAAAGATATGTTGGTCATAACACTGAAAGACTTATACTTACAGCCGTGGCCTAATAGTCAGACTAGTTGGACTTGAGTTGGATGCAGGTTCAAGTCCTGGCATGAGCAGAAATTGTATGAGGTGGAACTGAATAACCACAACTCTCTCCACTCTTACAACATGGCCGAGGTACCTATACCAAGGGAATCTCCAACTACCCCCCAGTCCCCACAACAATGACTGCCTGCTGCTCCTGTTGTGTGTTCAGGTTTTGTGTGTGCACTTGGATGGGTTAAATGCAGAGCACAAATTGGGTCACTGTACCTGGCCACATGTCACAACTTTCACATTCATATATTTCTTTGGTTCCCTTAAGGGGCCATGGTTCTTCAGTCTGGTCTCGCTCTTTCACCTGAAAGTTTAGAAAGGTGACCTTCAAATAGATGCCTTCAACATTTGGATGTGGAAGATGCCTTGGTTCCTTTCCCTGTTAGCAGCACAATGTAGTTGCATGCCACTTACAACAGTAGCTTCATTAACAGGCTAGAGAGCATTCCTTGAAAGATGCTCAGCACAGGGTCTGTGGAGAGACCACTATCTCGTGTGGGAGATATTGTAGCTGCCTATTGTCACTTCTTCCCAGACCTCAGGAGTCACTATTTGCTTATTCACACAGGCAAGCTTGTGCGCCTTCTTCAGATTGGAACACCAGATCCATATGTGGGCCCAGAGGATGCTGCTCTCAGCCCTCATTCACACTACAAGCACTTCACAGCAGCAAAACGACAAGCGACCGTTTATTTCTACGAACAGTGACCGTTGGTGACCAGGTGTGCGTTTCGAGCGATGTAACAAAGTTCAGAATCTTTCAACTTTATGCAAATGAACACTGACTTTACGTGATCCTTTCTCACTCAGAGAGCCGGTTGTATTCATGCTGTATATACCCACGCACTCCTGCATTTGAAGAAGGTCGCCACCTAGAGCGACATGCAGCTACAAAGTTGCTGCTAGTCTGAATGCATCAGTCAGAGCAGTTTATATTCCTGGGCATCTGAACTAGATAACTAACATCCTGTCTAGGCAATGGTTGAGGCCTGCAAAATGGAGACTTCTCACACACATGGTGAAGCTGATGTGGGATATGTTCGACCAAGTCATCCACCAAGTGGATCTGTTTACATTTCTAGCAACATTCTACTTTCCACTGTGGCTCTTCTTTACGCATACAACTTGGTTGTCCAAGATCCAAGATGGCGCCGATGACGATGGCCGCCTCCGTGTCGTACTCTGCAGTAGTGTTTGTGTTTTTGTTAGTTTGTCCTGTCTCGAGTCATATTCCTACAATTAGTTTCACCAGAGACGAATTGTTGGACATTCGGGCACATACACCACCGAATATTTTTGTTTTGTTAGACATTGTAGTCGGAGGAGCCGCGGTGCTGCTCAAACGCTTTCAAGCGCGCAGACGAGGAAAGCGTGCAGGCGCGCTTGTGAATCTCAGACAGCGCGGATTTCGGACCGCGTTGCCTAGCATCCATCTGGCAAATCTCCGCTCTCTACCCAACAAAATAGACAAACTCATTCTGCTCTCTCAGACAAACAGGGATTTTCTGCATTCAGCTGCTCTGTGTTTCACGGAAACCTGGCTGAACAACACCATACCGGACAACGCGCTTCACCTACCGGGCTATCAACTGTTCAGAGCGGATCGCGACGAAGAATCAACGCGGAAATTGCGCGGTGGCGGGGCGTGCTTTTACATCAATGAAAGGTGGTGTACAGATGTAACAGTTTTAAAGAAGATGTGCTGTCCAGATCTCAAAGCACTGTTTATTAACTGTAAGCCTTTTTACTCCCCGTGCGAGTTCTGCTCGTTCTTCCTCGTCAGTGTTTACATTCCTCCGCTCGCGCACATGAACCTGGCGATACAGAAACTAGCTGATCAGATCACAATGATAGAGCAACAACACCCGGACTCTGCTTTAATCATTCTCTGGGATTTTAACAAAGCAAAACTATCCCGTGAACTGCCAAAATATAGACAGCATGTTACATGTCCCACAAGAGACAGAAATATACTGGATCACTGCTATACTACAATAAAGGATGCATACTGCTCCGTCCAACGAGCAGCTTTGGGACACTCTGACCATTGTTTGATTCATCTCATTCCAACCTACAGGCAGAAACTGAAAACAGCCAAACCTGTATTAAGATCTGTGAAAAGATGAACTAATGAAACAGAGCGGGATCTACAAGCCTGTTTCGACCTTACTGACTGGAGTGTTTTTGAAGCTGCTGCAAACGATCTGCATGAGCTCACAGAGACTGTAATATCTTATATCAGTTTCTGTGAAGACGTGTGGATTCCTACCAGGACTCAACTCACATACAACAATGACAAAACTCAGACAGCTGCGTCAGGCCAAGGAGGTTTCTTACAGGAATGGGGATAGGGCCTTGTATAAGCAGGCCAAATACACACTGGAAAAGGAGATCAGAGTCGCAACAAGGAACTATTCTGAGAAACTAAGGAGTCAGTTCTCTTCCAGCGACTCAGCATCTGTGTGGAAAAGTCTGAAAAACATCACAAACTACAAGACACCATCCCCCAGCACTGTAGACAATGAACGACTTGCAAACGATCTGAATGAGTTTTACTGCCGGTTTGAGAAAACCCCCCACACCCACTCTGAACTGCTCTTCACGCCACCATTAACACCTCCACCACCCCCCGCCTCCCCCATACCTGCCCTACAGTTCAGTGAAGAGGAGGTGCGCCAGGTCTTCCGGAAACAGAAGAGGAAAAAAGCACCAGGCCCAGATTTTATAACACCAGTCTGTTTAAAATCCTGTGCTGACCAACTGGCCCCCATCTTCACCCTGATCTTCAACAGATCACTGGAGCTGTGTGAAATGCCCTCCTGCCTCAAACGCTCCACCATCATCCCCATCCCAAAGAAACCCAAACTTACAGGACTAAATGACTACAGACCGGTGGCACTAACATCTGTGGTCATGAAGTCTTTTGAAAAACTGGTGCTGGCCCACCTGAAGGACATCACTGAACCCTCACTGGACTCTCTTCAGTTTGCCTACAGAGCAAACAGGTCTGTGGATGATGCAGTAAATATGGGACTGCATTATGCTCTGCAACACCTAGACAGACCAGGGACCTATGTGAGGATCTTGTTTGTTTAACACTATCATCCCAAAACTTCTCCTGCCCAAATTAACTCAGCTCTCTGTGCCCACCTTTGTCTGTCAGTGGATCAACAGCTTCCTAACGGACAGGCAGCAGCTGGTGAAGCTGGGAAAATTCTCATCCAGTATCCACACAATAAGCACTGACGCCCCCCAGGAATGTGTCCTCTCCCCACTGCTTTTCTCCCTGTACACGAATGACTGCACTTCAAAAGACTCCTCTGTGAAGCTCTTGAAGATTGCAGACGACACCACACTTATCGGCCTCATTCAGGACGATGACGAGTCTGCTTACAGACAGGAGGTTAAGGAGTTGGCTGTCTGGTGCAGTCACAACAACCTGGAGCTCAACACGCTCAAAACAGTGGAGATGATAGTGGACTTCAGGAGAAACCCCCTTGCTCTCCCCCCACTGAGCATCATGGAAAGCATTGTGGCAGCAGTGCAGTCATTCAGGTTCCTGGGCACCACCATCTCTCAGGACCTGAAGTGGGACACTCACATTGACTCCATTGTCAAAAAAGCTCTACAGAGGCTGTACTTTCTTCGTCTGCTGAGGAAGTTTAACCTCCCAAAGGAGCTGCTGAAACAGTTCTACACCTCCATCATTGAATCAGTCATCTGCACATCAATAACTGTCTGGTTTAGCTCAGCTACTAAATACGACCTCCAAAGACTACGTTGAATAGTTCGGACTGCTGAGCGAATCACTGGTACAACCTTTTTTGCTCCCCAAGAACTGTACTTATCCAGAGCGAGCAGAAGGGCTGCCAAAATCACTCTGGACCCCTCACACCTAGCACACTGCCTCTTTGAACTTTTACCTTCTGGTCGACGCTATAGAGCACTGTGCACCAGAACAGCCCGACACAGAAACAGTTTCTTCCCTCAGGCAATCCATCTCATGAACACTTGATGATAATAATTGTGGAGCCAACATCACTACTTGCCATACACTTTTATACACATATACACTTATTTAACAACACACTTTACATGCCTACATATAATGTTGTATATAGTAATAAACATGTACATACACTTGTCAATCTGTATATTTGCACTCACTACTTCTATATTTTTTTTTTCTTTTTTTTTATATATTTATTATCTGTTTTTTGTCCTGTCTCTGTAATCCTGTTGCACTGTAGAAGCTCTGTCACGAAAACAAATTCCTTGTATGTGTGAACATACATGGCAATAAAGCTCTTTCTGATTCTGATTCTGGTTAGGGTTAGTTGCAGTCATACAGATGTGACCAAGGTGAGTCTCTATGCCTTTTCCCAGTCACTCTGTTCATGGCAGTTTTAAAGAGAGTTTGCCATTTTGTCTATCCAGAATATGGCTCTCGCTGACAGATTCCCATCAAGAGGAACCTTCAGTCTCAGGCTGGTCTTTCACCGCAAGCTGGTCTTTTATCCCAGTTGGCCCTGTTGTGGGACAGAGACTGAGGTTTATTTTTTCCTGCAGGATTATCTCCATCTACCTACCTTCCATCATTTAACCATACATTTTCTTTGTGGTGCTTTGGAGATGAGGCCTGAAAGTCACATTAGAGTCCCAACATGGGACTTAACTATTGTCCTGGAAAACCTGTCCGCTCCTTTCAAGCCTATTGACACAGTAAATGAACAATTACTGACACTGAAAGCTATTCTTGTATTCTTGAGACTAGAAGATTTTCAGGCCATATCTGTAGCTGCATTGTGCTTAGACATTGGACCTGGCACGAAGAAAGACTTTTTATACTTTTAAAGCGGGTCATGAATCCCCACTAACCTGGCATGAAAAATCATCCTGCAGGCCTTCTGTTCTTCTGTCTTCACAACATTAGACCATGAGAAACAGAAGTTGTTCCCGAGCTGAGCACTAGATGATTGTGTTCACAGAACTGACCTGTGTGCTTGACCCTCCAAGACAGGGTCCCCTGCGTCCAAACAAACATTAAATAGGTGGATTGTTGAGGCTATCTTACTGTCATATGGAGAGGGTGGAGCGAAATTGCTTTTAGTGATTAGAGCGTTCCCAACAAAAGATATGATTGCTTCAGAGCTTTCTTGTCAGGGGTGAAGCAGCGAGCTCCCCACACATTTGTAAGGTTCTGCCAAGTGGACCTTACATTCAGCATAGCAAGACAAGTACTAATATGTTAATAGGGTACAATTAGTCAGATTTGGTCAGTATGTGTATGTGTCGTTATTCTCATTCCCAAAGTGTCACCACTTGCCAATGCAGCTTCAATTTTCTATAATAGCCTGTTTCCACTGACTGGCACAGTATGGTGCGGGTCGTATGGGTCACCTTTATCAAGTTTGTGTTTCCACTACCTAAATGGTACCAACTGATGGGCGTGGTGTACGGCAGAAAGTTTCAGTCTATACGTTATTCTTCCTCAAGGAAATTTTGCTCCAAGTAAAGCTGTAGGGGTCGTTCACATATCATATGAGAAACACGTCTCGCAGAATAGATGCTTCATACACATAAATACTTGTGCATAAATGTTCATCACTAACCTTTTTATGAACATAATTCAGTTCTATGAACTGTAACGTCTGCATTTTTATAAAATAAATAAATAAGTGCAATATATATGAACACATACAGACCCTTACAGTCTCCAATATATTACCAATTACTCAAAAACTACACACAGTATACGTTTAGTCCTTATTTGGTTTCAAAAACAACACGCAACATTTTTTCCGGCTTTTCCTTTGTTTTTTTTCACTCTCATGTTTGTCGGTTTCTGAACGAATCTTTGTCTTGAAGAATACCACCTACCCTTTTCCCTATCTGCTTTTCAGATTGCGACAAGACGGCCCAGTGATTAGCACTGTTGCCTCACAGCAAAAATGTCTCTGGTTTAAGTCCCCTCTAAACCAGTTGACATTGCTGTGTGGAGTTTGCTCATTCTCCCCGTGCTCATGTGGGTTTTCCCCAAGTTCTCCGGTTTCCTCCCACAGTCCAAAAAACATGCAAAACAATGTATGTAAAGTAAACTGAACATACAAAATTGATACCATAGCCAAGCTCTTAGCAAGTACACCTCTCCTCAGCCATCCTATAGCTGTCATTAGCCAGAAAGATCTACCTAAACTCAAACTCCCCTCTCGCCCTGCAAACGGGAGGGAGCTCAGGGCTCGAGGATCTCATAATCTCAAGGCTCTCTCCCGGGACAGCATGCCAAACACGCTTTATGATCAATCATCAGCTAAGTGTGATCTCCTGAATACCATAGTAATGGGGGAAACAGTAATTTATTTGATTACTTTCTACTGAAAATTTTTTATTTTGTTAGTAACGCCGTTGATTTATAACACCGTTATTCCCATCAATGCCTATGATTGACTTGCTTTGACCTATGGGAAAGCTGACGTTGCTTGGTTCAGGGTATGCTTTATAGTTCCCTGGTTGCCACATCACACACACCACTTCTAATTTTACATGTGCTTCATGATGCAGTCATGCAGAGACATTGCTGAAGTGTCATCACTTCATCACTTACAACGCAGCATCTCCTTCAATCCCAGGAAACCATGGTTACATGTGTAACTTTAAGTATTTCCCTACAGGTGTGTGTTTCTATAAGGAATGTGTTTTTATCGCAGGCTATATTCTCTCTCAAACTGTACTTTTGTATGATGGAAATATTGAAAATTCATAATTTCAGTCCACAGATTGGTTTTGTAAACTGAATCAAATGATTAATTGTAAACACACAACTCGAGAGTATGATTCATTTGCTATCTGAACATAACTACTAATAAACTCTCCTGAAACACGAAGAGCCAAACAAAGGTCTAAATTTTAAGCGAAAAAAATTTATTAATTTCAGTCTGTCAGAAGATAATGGCACATAAAAAACATTTATTACAGTATTATGCCTTTTTAAAATTCCATATTTACTGTCATGTTGTAATATCAAATTGGTGATATGGTGAGTAAACATTTTGGCGTAATCCAAACCTTTAATGATAGGGCTCTATTTTAAAAAGCAAAAGCATTAAGGGCGTTTCCGAATCCACTTTTGCTATTTTAAGGATGGAAAAATACAGTTTATGCCCTGCCGCATGATCTAACAGGATTCTACTTATTCTCTTAAGTTATGGGTATGTTTTAATCATAACGTGCAATAAACCAATCAGAGTCTCATCTGCAATTCCCTTTGCATCGCGCCAAGGTGCATTTGCAATTTACAATTTGCAAAGTGGGAAAACTGAATGGAAAAACGAAATGCTTCACTAGCGAAAAAACTGCTTAACAGACCATTTGCGCAAGGATAAGGAATGAGCCTCCACCATTTGGCCTACTTACTTTCTGTTTATTTTACTTTTACTGTTCACTCCTTTACTTTTTATGGATAATGAAACAGTGTTGTACGCACTCCACTGAAGACATCCATTAGCTTAAATGTTTAATTTAGTTTGTTAAGCGCAAAAATTTGTTTCAAAACTATTTCTAAATTCAGTTCTAACTTCCAGCAAACAAATAAATGAACAATAATAATGCAGTGTGGTCAGAAAACTGAGATAAATCCAAACACAAATCCAGATGCAGATGTCTCCAAAACCCAACAGGTGGACAAATCTAGACTTGTTTTTATTAAAACAAATATAAATATGCATATCATAAATAATACTACTAAAAATATTAACATTATAATAAAAATGAACATGAAGAAGGCATGAAGGTACTGGTTTTTATATTTATGTAGAAAATAATAATATTTGTAACATTTTATTCCTTTAATTTTTTTCATATGTAGAGATATTTGTGCATTGCTGTACATCCTGTGTGTATTAAGTATTGAACCTGCATAGGCACAAAACTAACGCGCTCTGTGCTGGACTGTGCTGACCTACTTGGTCAATGGCGCCAACAATGCACCTTAACACACTTGCTTTTTAGACCAGCACACCCATGAGTCCACAAAGTAGTGCAAATGGATTTGCTATTTAAATAATGTGGCACAAAATGTGAAAATTAGGGTTGCGCTGATCTGAAAATAGCAACAAATCGCACCAAACACATCTTGCGCCTTATTGCGCCAGGTGTATGATAGGGCCCATAGAGTTCAAAAGTGTATAATGCAGTATTTATGTCCAAATCGCCAGAGTATCCATTTGCATTGTTTAATTTAACAGATGACAGGGGAAAGGAGAGGAGGTGTGAGGAGAGATTGGTTAAAGCATAAGTCAGATCTATCAGCAGCCTGGCTCTGGTGTCACTCTCACACAGAGGGGAATGCAAGGGTGTCAACTTATTACCAGGTGCTAGACAGAAACCATAAGAGAAAATGTCTGTGTGACACAGAGAGAAGGGAATAGAGAGAAAAATTGGGGGAGAGAATCATGTTCATTTCATTGAATGTTTCCTTAAGTTATATATAATTTATAATTCATTTTGATTCTGTCTTTTTATTTTGGGGGGGATCATTTTTGAACTGCAGTCTCTGAAAGATTGGCAAAGTGTTAGGTTTCTTGAACTTTCTGAACTTTTCGAGTCTATACCACATCAAAGAGCATTTATTAAGCTGATAAACTGCAAAATAAATCGGTTAGATATGTAGCATACTGATGCTATGCTTTGATGAATTCTCCGTCGGACAGGTCGGCGGCTATGAAGTGCGAGGAACAGAATGTGAATTGTTTACCAGCTAATGTGATATAAATTTCAGTGCAACGGGGAATGAGGTAACTAATGTTTTTCAGCTGTCGATAAACTTCAGATGAAAGGTTAATGTGATTATTTTTAATTTCATAAGATGTCTTTTACAGCATTGACGTTGTAATCTAATTAAAGTATAATCAGTTAAATAGTTATTCCATTAAAAATACTGTCGTAAAATAAATTTCCATATATTAAAGACATGGTGCAGAACAATAGAATTTAATGAAGTGTGTCTTGTCTGGACTGAGATTTACTTTATATTGTATTCAGGCGATTGATTTTTCAATATACCAGATCTTAAATATGGCGGTTTTGCAATGACGCTTGAGCTGGCTGAAACTGAAAAGTTCTTGTGCATATACCCTATTGCCCCAAATCAAGACATAACATCCTACCGCAGGTTATTTTTTGGAGGATGATGAGCAGACTCAATCTTTGATAAAGCTGGGGAGGAATTTGAAGGTTGTCTCAGTCCATTCCAACCCCAAATCAGAAAAAGTTGGATGGATAAAAAAAAAAATAATAATAATAATTTGAAATTTACTTTGAATTGTATTTATTGCAGAGGATATAAAAAAACATTACTTAATGTGTTCCTCTCTTTTTTAAATAAACATGTACCACTTTGTAATGTTGCTATTTCTTTTCACAACACTTAAAATACATTAAGGGACTGAAGACACCAAGTGATGAAGTGTTTCAGGTGTCATTTTGTCCTGTTCTTCCTACAAACAAGGTGGGCAACAGTATCGAGTTTAAGAATAAGAGCGTAAGAGAGTATAAGAGCATTTTGCTCTTCAAAATGCACCACACATTCTCGAGACAGGTTGGGACTGCAGGCAGGCCAGTCAAGTACCTGTATCCTCTTCTTCCACAGCCAGGATTTTGTAATGTGTGCAGATTGTGGTTTGGCATTGTCTTGTTGAAATATGCATGGGCATCCCTGATTAATATTTTGCCCAGCACTATTATATTTTTATTATATTTATATATTTATTAACATGTTCCACTGATATTGGAATTTACAAATAAAGCTGCACTACCTCACCCAATAGTTAAATGCTTTAGTTTTTTAAAATGCGTTTTAAAAAATGCAGTCATGTATTAGTGAAGTGTTAGATCTCTTGAACATTCTTAACTTTTTGAATTTCCACCACATCAAGGAGCTTATTTAATAAAAATGGTCCTAGTGTTGCCATTAGCAACTGTCTATGCTAGTTCTAGTTTAAAATCTGTAATGAATAAGAACCAACGCTCCAAAGATAGAAACTTCAAATTTTCTCATTTTGTCATTATTGTCAATTATTTAGTATTTTAGTTTTCTTTCTTTTGACTCCTATGATTAAAAAAAAAGATTTAAAAAGTGGGCAGGTATTGCTGCCCTGTAATACTACTGTAGCCAAAAAGTGGATGCATTTATTTGTTCACTAATGCAGTGTGTTGTTTACTCACTCTGCATCTTTTTCTAAGATTAATTAAAAGACCTGGCAGGTAAAGCCACATTGCAATGTTCATCACATCACCAGTGTTTTGTACCACAATCTTGAGGGACTTCAGTGAGGTATGTGGAGAGTTTAGCTTGTACAGTAGGTGCTGTATTAAACTGGTTGTGTTGAATAAATCCTTGGTGCTGCCACTTAACAAAATGTATGAATTGTGTACATTACTGTTGTTTATACTGTAAGTACATTTCCACACAGTGGTCAGTTTATTTCTGTCAGAAATGACTCTCTGCTAATGACACATACCAGCAGCTGGCGAAAAATAACGAATCAGGCTTCATACAGCCAGTGATGATCGGTTAAAAATTACTTTGATGAGCCTTGATACTAGTGTATGATATCAGCTTACAATGTTCAAAAATAAAGAAGCCCCAGTGCAAAAACAACAACAACAAACAAACAAAACAAAATTCAACAGCCCATAGTATGCAGATTTATTAGATGTGTATATATGGCATGGCCTGCCATTACTTTCCTGAACTGTGTATCTTGATGTGGTTGAGCAAAATGCTGTCAAGAGTGTGAAGGAATGAGACGGCAAGGGCAACTTAATTTCTGACACAATGTCATTTGCCAGCATTTGGTTTCCATGAAAGGTGTTGGCAAGCTGGAGTCTAAATTAAGAAATCATAGACAAATAACAGGAAGCCTGAATCACACCTCTCTGCAGTACCAGAAATTTAAATATGCATTCAAACTATTATCATTTTTGTCATATATTTTGAATATTTGAAACTTGCATTTTTTACTTTACATTACTTATGTATTAAGGACAAGTACATATAAACTAATAAATACATACATATAAATAAATATAATAGAAATGAATGGGTATTTTATTATTTAATTATTTAAAATGACAATGCATCATTTAGGATGTGATAGAAATGGTTTTGTAATAGATTTAATACAAAAATGACAATTTTCTAATTTGTAATATGTATTTCCTTTGTTATTATGGCACTGCTAGTTGTCAAATAAAACAGGACTGGACTTGAAGCACTTTGTTGAGAACACGCAGAACATAGTTCTTGTCCTCTTGTCCTAATAATTTATTATTCTTTAGGAAAGATTTAGAGCAATCGTTTAGGATTGTAATATCTGGCACAGTGACTATGGAACAGAACAAAATAAATCGTAGGCAGGTGTTGAAGCAGTGTTCTCTATTAGATGGAATAAATCTCTTTTGTGGGAGACACATGCACAAATGATACATGACAAACTAAAAGAACCTTTACATTATTATAAATGATAACATCTAGTCATATGGCCTAGGTCAGGGATGGGCAAACTCGATCCTGGAGGGCCGGTGTCCCTGCATAGTTTTGCACCAACCCTAATCAAACACACCTGCTTGTAGCTTTCTAGTGATCTTGAAAACACTAATTAGGGTGTTCAGGTGTGTTTGATTAGTGTTGGAGCAAAACTCTGCAGGGACACCGGCCCTCGAGGATCGAGTTTGCCCATGCATGGCCTAGGTGCATCTCAAGAAATTAGAAGATCATCAAAAAGTTGATCATGTTTCAGTAATTCAATTCAAAAAGAGAAACTAATCTATTAAATAGATTCATTAAACTCAAACTAATGGATTTCAAGTCTTTATTATTTTAATTTTGATGATTATGGCTTTTTGAGGGTTTTTTGATTTATTGAGATGCACCTGTATAATCATATGACCTCTTTAACTTTTGTTCTTGTGGTTTGCAGTACATTGGGAACTCTGTACTTTAATGTAATGCATTAATCGACAACATAGTTTATTAGCTTATGCTGGATTTCTGTGTGCTACAGTATTTGTTATGGCTTGCTTGTTTTCGGTCACTTCAGCTCTAGAAAACATTCAAAACACCAACAGTTCTCTGGATTTGTTATAATGTATACGTATGAACATTATTAGTAGTTAAACTACTACAGCAAAAACCAGGGCCTGTGGGACAAAGTTGGCCCATGGTAACCTTTGATTTGTCCCGTCATCCCACCAAGAGGAGAGGGAGAATGATGGTATGGTTTCAAGATTGTCAATTCAAATTGAATGTAACCCTTTGTTTGTTTGTTTTGATGTTAAAAGCTAACTAAAATTAAATGGTGTGAATGAATATGATTTTTTTTAATGTACGGACTGTCACCTGACAATGCAGAGACTTTGGTGAGCAAATCAAGTCAAAGGCAGATTCTGCTTGACTAATGTATTGAACTTCACTGTGTTATAAATGTGTTTGTTTTTATTGCAATACATTATCATTAAAAAAGCTAAAATGCATTAATTTATACGATTCAAAGTAGTATTTTTTATTTATTATATATTTCGAAATATTCTGAAAAAAAAATGGGAAATTACCCATGACAACTTTAAATGAACATACAGTAGTTTGGTATATTTACCTTTGGCCCACGGCTCTCAATGATATGTGGTTTTCAGCTCTTCATACGAAAACAAATTTTGGGCAGGCCTGTACTAGAGCATTATTTACAAGTAAACCCAAACCATCAACCATTTACCTTAAAAAATAAGACAGGAAGAGAAGTTCGATTCAACTCATACATTTCTAACCTGAATCTGTCAGCTTTATTGCATGTTCCATCAGGGATGTCAAATAGATGAAGAAAACTGCAGAATAGCTACAAGGTAAAACATAAAGGCCTCGCTTCTCATCTTAGTGTGGATGGACCTCCAGAGTCCTCAATGTTCTGTAGTGTTATTTTCCTGAATCGTTTTACACCGCCAAATGCATTCTGTACTCCTCCAAAAGCATATATCCAAAAGCAGAGTTTAAGCATCTATAGAAATTGGGGTAAGATCCTCTCTCTGGAGGGGTTTAGAAAACATATTTCAAAATATGAGTTTGTCCCAGCACCTGTTTTAGCTCTGCTGTTTCATTATGCATTCCACTAGTATTCTAGACCAAAATGGACAGCAAAAACACGAACCTAAAATCATCATTATTGTATTATTCCACCCCCAAATTATATTCCATCTCCCCTCTCTCTGTCTTTTCTTCCCCACAGATGAAAGCACTCTCTGTACAAAAAGTTTGTTTTGCAATTTTAATGGCTAATGCACAAATTCAATCAGAAGCAAAATGATGTCATAAATCGATTGCCTCAACTCTCTCTTTATTTTGCAGATTACACAGAGGGCCAGATTGAATCAATCTACTGCATGCTTTTAATAAGCATAACATCCATATAAATCTAAATTTAAACATCAGGGGAAAAAAATGCTTGCTGTGAGACCGGGGAGTATGGAGTCGGGCACGACAGATTATCTGAAATGAAATGAAAGGAGAGAGAGAGAATGAAAAGAGGGCGAGCGAGGGCTAACTGGGCGAGTGTTGCAGGGCACGGTACTGTGCAGAAGTATGAAATATAGATTTCTAATCATTTTGAAGGCTGTGCTAAAATGAGTGGGTGGAAAATACCTAATTTGGAAAATAAGTTTGCATTAAAGGCCTGGAGTGACAGCCGAAGCCTCCTTTCGATGCGATGGGAGTTTTAAAAACATTTTCAAGCATGAAATATTTAAACCTGAGTAAATTTACCTTGCCATTGATTTTTTTCAGGCTGTTCTCCGAGCTTGAGGTTTGGGCTTCCTGGCACTTGGAATCATAAATTGTAAAAGGCTCTGCATTCCACCATCTTCATATGTCTAGTCTTTCCTCTATTGACAAGCTGCCAAACATGGCCGCCAAGACTGATGTAGTGTCACCTTGTAAGCAAATCACCTGCGCCACAGATGTCACTCCTGTTAAATGGGGTTATTTTGTGCGCGTGTTTGTGTGTGCGTTTGGAAGGATGTCATACAGTATTTTTTTCTTTTATGTGTGTTCTCAAATCAAACTTGCTTTCTTTCTGCGGCGGTGTGTTTGTGGCTGGAGGAGGCTTGTTAAAACAGAGCGGGTTCCCCTCGTGTTCATTTAAAATGGCTCTGAACGCTCTCTCCCTCTTCGCTGTAAACGTGGGCAAAAGACAGGTTGTCAAAACATGTCAGATTCACGTTATTTGAGTTGGAATTTGCCTGCTGATGCGTTGCCCAATTTAACCATCAGCGTTAGGTCAGACCCTAAAGGTTGAAACAACACAGAGTATTGCTGTCAGAAAATATCGGATAGAAGCTAGATTGCAAGTCTGACATATTCAGTTTCATAGTATTGCCATAAGTGCTTAAAATTTTGGGATATTATGCTATTTTAAAGGTTCCTGATTTTGTATACACTGCAGCATCACATTTTTCCTCAAAATGACTAGAAGGATTTCTAAAGCCGTCTATTTCCAAGAGCCTATTCTTCTCTAACTTTTGGGTTGATAAGAGTTTTTTGTGCTGTAAGGTGTATAAATTAACTTAGTGTTTTCTGCTTGTTTATATTTGAATACCAAATACATGTTTTTAAATGTATTTATGACAACCCAATGTTGTCTAGTGCAGTGGTTCTCAACTGGTTTGGCTATGGGACCCACATTTTTACATGGTCATCAAGCCGCGACCCAAATTTTTAGGAACTATAATATAATTTTAGGGAATTATAATTAATTTGTATTTATTTGTTTACATACACAAGTAGTGACAGATAAATCAAAAGAAAATCACCAAGACTAACAAATAAACAATATTTTATCGCTGTCATTTAACAAAATGTATCAAATTATAGAAATATTACAAAGTAAAAACGTCACATGCTGCAAACGTTGCTTAGAGTAAGGAAAGGTTCAGTTACCATGAACCAAATTGAACTGTTAATAAAACATTAACACTGATCTTGTTGAACAGAACAAACCAGCAAATTACAGTAAAAATTATTAAAATAATCATAACCATTTTAAAATAATCACCAGTTATTTGCTCTTCTGCTACTGTGTGGGCTTTCTTGGCCTTTGCTTCACTGTGAGCTACACAGTAAGATGTGCGGAGTGCCTGTACTTGTTTTGAACATAAAGATAGGCACTTTTGTGATGCCCTATTGGAGTCGTCTTTGAAAAGAGTCCGCAGGTTTGTCCTTGCAACTGGGATGTTTGGTTTCTAAATGACGTTTTAATTTAGAAGGTTTCTTGCTCTCTTGTGAGAGCACCTCACTACATATGACACACTTTTTTTGTCATCAATATATGTAAATCCATACTTCACATTTTCGGAGTCGTACTCGCTTCCACAAATTTGTTGCTATAATTAAATGAAATTTCACATGTCAAATGGTACGATTGTTGCGTGCACATTTCAAAATAAAAGTCCAGTATAAGCAAAATAAGTTAAAAAATAAACTTTTGTTGTTTTTTTGACCACACACTCCGCGACCCACTGAAAATGTTCCCGCGACCCACCAGTTGAGAAACACTGGTCTAGTGAATCAGTGAATGAATGTAATATGCTCAAAGTTAAATGGAAAGGGAGACACAGCAGAGTTAGCTTAGCAAAGCTTACAGCGAATGATGTTTGGGGTGCTACAAAAAATACATTCTGGTTAATGATGTCATAAACCCTTCAGGTTACATGCATACACCACACAGTAAATGAGTGTGGCCAAAGATGCTATAATGTTATAGCAGAAAATGCTAAAATGCTGTCCAAACACAGGGCTTGTTTTGTTTCAGTATTTGGGCTTTCAAAGGACACAACACAGAGAGAAAAGTGCTTACAGTTTATTTTTTAATTAATAATTAAATAATTATAATAGCTAGAATTTGATAAAGGACAGCTTCCAGAATCTCTCCCAGTTCAGTGTTGGATTTGGCTAAAAACTACTCATAGAAGGAGCAGCTTCAACATTAATAGAATAAGCTGTTTTCTGTGAGCCACAACCTGTAAGTGTTTTTATTTGTTAAAATTGATCTATTACATACATAGTCTTTAGCGTTAATAGTATGTTGTAGCAAGGACGTAAACAAGGATGTAAACAATGGAAAATGCTATTTGGCGCCATTAAAAATTTAGCTACAAATTTATATTTATCAGTCCAACCGCTGTAAACACCCACAGTCTTCACAAGCGCTGCAGTGTCTCTCTATGCATCCGCTTTCCCTGTGTTCTACATCTCAAATAACAAACTTGCAAAAGATATGTGTAAGTTTCATAATACTTACACATGCTTATAACCTGAAGATATATGAAAGACACTTGTCAGATTTTATTTTAGAGAGCAGGCATGAGGTTCAGCTGTGTCTTTTTCATTATCAGTCTGATTCAGGCTCAAACTGATACGCTGACTGACAGTACTAGCACGTGCTTTGCCTCTGTTGTGTAAATAGAGGCGTGATGCTTACTGGTGATGTCAAATCCGCGAACATCCACAGCACATTATGTTAGCTGACCAATCAGAGACTTTTGGGAGCAGGTCTTTTTAGGAACTAGGAAATATGACAGTTTTTTTCATGTTAGCAGAGTAGCTGTATATAAATAAAGTAAGATATATGAAAAAAATAACGTGATGTTTTAGAAATAAAGCATGAGCACATCTTTTTTGCATCTGAGAAACACAACCAGGCATTAACTAGGCCATACACACTCTGGACCACCCCTTTAAAGGCTGTGAACAAAAATTTTACCATGTAGGTTATGCTATTGTTATGCTAGACACTATGTACAAAAAGATCAAATAAAATAACAAAAAAATAACAGAATGGTTTTTAACACTAAAGTTAGAATACACCAATCTATTAATAACCAATTGCCATAGTCACGTTACAGTTTTAGCTATTGTAAAAATACCCTTGTAAATTTTAAATGTCTTTAAAATATATTTTAAGCTGGAATGCAGGCACACAGGAATGCAGGCACACAGTGATACAAACACTATTGATGCTGTTGATTTTGCTGTATTCATTGAGTCTGAGTCCTCATCCTTAGGAAGTACACTGTTAACAGTTTCTTGTAGAATCTACAGTAAACTGCTGGCAGCAGTTCACCAGTAACTTACTGTAAATCAGTTACAGCAAAAATACTGTATTTAAATTTACAGCACCATCTTTCTTGCTCTATATGTGCACTGTAAAAAAAATCCTGGTCACCTTAAATTTTTAAGCTAAATCAAATTTACCATTGAACTATTAATAAATATTATGTTAAACTGACTTGAAGCAGCTTGTGTAACTTATAAAATTAAGTTAGAACATGATTAACTTAGTTTGATAAGTTACAATGAGCTAAAAATATGCTGTCGTGATAAAACTACAGTAACATACTGCATAACTGTTTTACAGTAAAATACAGTTCAAAATACAGGTAAACACTAAGCAATATGCAAAAATCGTTAACAGTGTACATGCAAGTTGGAGAGTAACCCTAACTCTAACCCTTTACTATATTATAAATATATATATTTTTAGGTAATATCAATTATACATGATTATAAGCCTAATCGTAGGCATATACATAGCTATATAAAACACACACACACACACACACACACACACACACACACACTAAGACACTCAGATACTCACCTATAGCTAGTGCAATCAACTTGTAAAACTGAAACTGGGTCAATGATTTTGTTGTAGTGGTTAACTGCTGGAGGGGAAGATTATCAGTACATGATGTAATATATTAGAATATAATGCATTTCATGTTGTTTTTGCTTTCTTTTAAAAGCATCAAAGCTTCAGTAACCATTCATTGTAATCTTTTGTGCTCCACATAATTAAGACATTAAGTAGATTAGGTACATCAAGTTTAGAATGTTATGCATAATTAGTGAGTGTTTGAATGAAATTGCAATCATTAATGCAAATCCATTGTTGAAGCTTGGATTTTCTATTGGTTTGTTTTAATTAACATTGCTATAGACATGTTCTGTTTTGTGCATTCAGTCAGAATAACAGCTTAAAGATAAATGTGCTGATGTTTGTGTGAGGAAATCTATCTATCTGTGTGTATATGTGTCTGTCTGTATAGCAGAAAGCTGTAAATTCACAGATAACACATGAGAGAGGCATGAAAGTGGAAAAAGAAATGTGTTTAGAAGTAAAGGCTGTCGATGCAGATATCTTAACCTTTTAAGGTGATGAAGCAAACTGCATCTAACTTCATTTTAACTTCATCTACATGCACACGTTTTGTGTCATTTTGTTTTAGCGTTGCTGCCTTGTACATGTTAAACAGAGAGGAGTCAGAGAGGGAGAAAGTGTGTAAAGGGTATCTGGCAGCTTAAATGAAAACAAATGATAAATGTTTGACTTGTGCATAATGTGTATGTGTGAGTTTGAAACAAGTAAGACAGGAGAAGAGCCAAAGTGACAGGCTTATGAAGCTCGTCATCGCTCAGGAGAGCTGTGTCGACTCAACAGAAGTGCCAGGGACAGATGTTGAGACATCATAATCTGTAGGGCTGATCCACAAGATATTACATGGCAAAACAAGGAGCACTGGGGTTTAAATCTAGATCTAACAGGACTTTTTATTATATATAAAAAAGGATCTTTGACATTTTGTGCTACTGGAAAAAAATATTTTTTTAACAGCATGAGGAAAGATAGATGTCTCTTAAAAAGGATGGTTCAACCAAAAATTGAAATTTGCTGTTTATTTACACTCCCCAAGACCATCCAAGATATAGATGAGTTTCTTCTTCTGCATAATATCAAAGGAGGTTTTAACAGGCACATTGAATGCTGATATGATCAAGGTGATATTATCTTTTAGGGTCTTAACCAAACCTTGAGCTTCTACTGAATTATGTCTGTAAGACTCTCAGCTTGAGTATTTGAAGCTGTTTCCAAATTATGATAACAAAATGTGAGATCACATTAGACCGTCTACCATGCTTATAACTATTGTGTAGAATTTATTATTGCTTGACACTGCAGCCCACCATTATCAATGTAAAATATACTCAAACAAACATCTATACATATGAAATGTGTAGCATTAACAAATGCTCAGGTAGTTGGTGTGTAAAGCACTGACAAGTACAGCTCTGCACAAGACAGGAAGATGATCTAATTCTAAACACCAGTGAACAGAAGCTGATATTTGCTGACTGTAAGCAATCAAAGCAAACATGAATTCTATATTTTAGAAAAAAAGTACTTGCATCTTTCTGACTTTCAGATTTTTAATACAGATACATCCTTTAAATCTTTCATGCAGGAGTTTTAAATACTTCATCTGACCCTCCTGCATGCATTTTTTTTTGTGATCGTTACTTAAAATCCATTGTGTTCTAAAGTTCCTGTGGCGACGCATCAAGTTTATCACATGACTCACCAGCCCCAATGATTTTTGTATATATCGTATTTTGTTTCTTTTTGCCCTTTTCTGTAAATGTTGACAAATGTTCTAATTGTGTTGTGAAATTTATGATACTCCGATTCTCAAATATGTGATAGAACATATAGTTTGACTTTAAAACAGCTGTATAATGATCATATTATTTGTTTTATGATGGGTAATGGGCACCGTTGTTGCTAGAAGGGATACACCTGGGATTGGAAGTTAACGAAAAGTATTTATATTATGTCCCCAGCTCAGCTGTAAAGTGGTGAAGTCTAGATGGGATACGGCTAAATATACTCATGTCGTTATAGCACAATTTTTGTGACATTGTACAACAAATAATATATTTACATTATTGTGAGGGTTGAGTTTATGTAGGGGAGGGGTAGACGCTAATAAAATACAATTAATGCTTAATTTAATAAATAATCTAAATATTTCTCATTAACTTCCCATCGCAACTGTGTATCTTCTTGTAACAACTGCAGGAGAGCTGCTGGATTTACGTTATGTTTATTCATAATTTTCTTCTGAAATACATGCAAGATAAGCAACTGTTTATCTGGGAGAGGAATAGAGAAAATATTCTAGTAACATAAACAGTGTGTATCTTTTCATCCAGTTATGGTCATGATCACCAGCGATCTAACCACCAGAGGTCGCTGGTAAACACTCACATTCACATGAACTACAAATCTGCTACAAGAACCAGTCATGCTCTACACACACAACCGGTTCCAGATCCTGACTGATTGCATACACACAGCTGATTTGTAGTTCATGTGAATGTGAGTCCAGCAACCTCTGGTGGTTAGATCGCTGAGGATCATGACAGTTATATTGACAAGTAATTATTGATGGAGATTATTATCTCCATAAACATCTGCGTGTATTTTACAAACCTTAAATTGTATGTTTTGCTTATACTGTAGTTTTGTGCATTTGAATGTCTTAAATGAAATAAAACTTTAAATAAATGTTATTTGTTTAAAGGAACAGATAAATTGTGATTTATGACAAGTGCTGCACAATTCTTTCTATGCCTCAGCGCATGCCGTCAGATGTGAATTTTAGCAGTTGATGACGTGCGCTCTGAAAGTTCTAATCACACTGGTGTGATGGTACATTTCAGGGACTAGCCAAGACTGATCACACCGGTGTGATTGGGCACGTGAAAGAGTTAAATGCAATTTTGATCTGAGTCCAACTTTGGAGTGCTCAATCTCAAAAAGCATTGTGGTGAAAAAATTTTGCAAACACAAGCGAGTTTTTGCAGACTCCTGCGATATTCCCTTTATTTATAATATAAATCAATTTCACTGTTGCCTCTTCTGAAGCTGGAATTAAGACCCTTGTGAGCCTACATCAAAACATACAGCAGATGCCAGGATTATGCCAGGATTAAAGAGAAACAAATTGCGCCATTGTTAGCCGTTAGGTCTGGATTTGTAAAACTGGTATTATATTACCTTTTATGGAGCCTGAATTGCCTTTTTTATATAAATAGCATAACATTTTAGTCAAAATAATTAGCAAATAATATGTAAAATATAATACATAAATACCACACACACACACACACACACACACAATTATTTATTTATTTATTTATTTATTTATTTATTTATTTATTTATTTATTTATTTATTTATTTATTCATTTATTCATTTATTTATTTATTGTTAAGCAGTGTAAAGGTCTAATAATATACAGTATGAAAATCATTACCATTGAAAAGGAGTTTGTATGATTTTGTTGGTATGAAGTCCATAAAATAATAACTTTAATAATATGATTTTATTTCATGACACATTGTAAAAATATAAATATTCTAAATAGTTATTATGATTTAAAAGAACTGCATACTTTAATATTTTTACAATTTCATTTATCACTATTGTGCTCAAAATAATATTATCTCAAAAAAGAACATATTAGTAATGTACTACTGCTTTAGAGTATGTGGCTGGCTTTAAAGTGGCTTATTTCAAATCCGCAAGTAGATTTACTTCAATGCTTGAGTAAATGTAAACAGAACTCTGTGTTTCTGTTGTTGGATACAGTTAATTAATCTCATATATATACTATATAAAATGAATTTGAAAGAGTGTATTAACATGCTTGATTTTCAGTTTAATCCCCATTCCACTATGATTGGATTATTCAAATGATTTTTTTCTGCATTGTTCTCTTGTAAACATTTTTATTGTGTTGCAAATATCCCATCTTCTTATTTTTTTTCCCTAAAATATTTTTATGACAAAATTAAGACCATGAATAAGCTTTATGACCTTGTGGTATACAATTTTTTTTTCCTGATTCTCTTCCTGAGTGTACCTGTACGGCATGATTCCAGTAAGATAATGTCTCTTTAACAGTTACAGTTATTGCCATTGTCTCTATTGATTATTTTTGGCTCGTATATCTTCAAATGGGAGATAAAAATAAGAAGATGGGCATGAGAGGGGCGGTGTGCGCAGACGCCCTTATATCATCATACTCTAAACAGACTGACTGTGTCCTTTTACAATAACAGATCTCGCTGTGAGTAGTTTGCATTACAATCCTCTTTGACTGCTCACCCTATTGTCCTTTTTTCCCCACTTAATCATTCTCTTACTCATTCTTGCTCTAACCCACTCGTACAGCCTTTATTTATCCCTCTGTGAGCTGCCCATTCGCTCGTGCCTCAACCCTTAACTTTGCCCTTATCTTTCAGCGATGACAGAATTGCACAAATCTTCCTCAAGTGGACCTTGCAAGTTCCATTAGTGTGTGTAGAAGAACTGTCCTGTAATGCAGTGTTTGTGCAGATTTTCTCAAGGCTTCCATGTGGCTAACAGAGAAGTGATGCTTTCATCTCTTTCTTTCAGGCCTAATTTAAGGTCCACCGACCCACTTCAGCTCCCAAACTCTTGACCTTCTCTTTTCAAAGGCTGTGGGTAAACCATTGTGGAAAACAGGAGTAAAGGACATGTTTTTGTGTAATAGTAATATTCAGAATTCAGTACAAGTTGGATTGAAAGCGAAATATTGGAATCTTTGCATCTCTTTGTATTTCATTCTTAAATGAGTGAACAGTGTGTATAGTTGATTTATGGCCCGTTTCTACTGAGTGAGACAATACGGTACGGTTTGGTACTCTTTAATGGCCATTTCCACTGTCAAAAGGTACCAAAAAGGTACCAAAAAGAACCATACCATACCACTTTTTGGTTACCCTTTCGAAAAGGTACCAAAAAGCCAAAGTAAGACACACAGCTGAATGCTATTGCTTTACAGAGATACATCACTAGCACCTGCACAAGCCAGGAGAATAAAAAAAAAGGAACCGCCATTTTTTAATACACAGTTGAGACATTACACCATAATAATATATACATATAATAGTGAGCCATGATTGACCTGAGCTTAAACAAACATTGTTGTTTTCTTGATGAGCAGCCACAAAGCCAAGAAGAAGAGCAGAACCTACCCTGTGCCCTGTAGTTGTTTACAAGGCCGTCTAAAGTGTGAGTGGGTTCACTTTCTCGAGAGAGCTTGTGTTTGCATCTATATTTGAAATAAGGATCTTTTTGAGCTGATGATAAAAACGTGCGCGTGATTATTGAAGTGCTTCTGATCAGATTCTTTCAGAAACAAACAAACTCTAGAGTGAAACACAAACTAACAAAGGAGAAGCCGGAAAAAACTGCCATGTTTAACTATTATCATCACTTTTTGGACTATTATGAACTCTGACGGAATTACTTTTCTAACAAGAGGCTACATGTGCTGGTAAGGATTAAAAATACAGATGAGAAGTTTGCACTGACTGTGCTTTTGGTTGGTTTTTGAACCCAAATAAGGACTAAATGTATGCTGTGTGTAGTTTTTCTGTAAATGGTAACATATCGGAGACTGTAAGGGTCTGTATGTGTTCATATATGTTGGATTTATTTATTTATCTTATAAAATTGCAGACGTTACAGAAGACATTATATCATTGATCTGAGGTTATAATCAAATCCTCTTCATAAAGAGGTTAATAATGAACATTTATACACAAGTATTTATGTGGATAAAGCATCTGTTTTGTAAAAAGTGCTTCTCATATGATATGTGAATGTCCCGTACAGCTTACTTTGACATTTTCTTAAGCGAGAATGACATCGACAGAAACGCAAGCCTGATATAGGTGACCTGTACCAACCTGTACTGTATTGTACCACTCAGTGGAAACGGGCCATTAGTTTACATGGGACTAATTAGATTAGTTGATCATTGCCATTTTATTATTTTCTATGATTGTTTTGTGGCAGGTTTTGAAAGGTTTGTCTGGCTATAGGAAAGTTTCATTGCTCAGAATTTGAAATGGTCAAATACATAATCTAAAATAAATTTATGTTTTGCATAGTCAAGCATAGTTATGTTTTTGATGTGTTTTTGATGATGTGTTATAAACAATATATATAATAAACACTGTAACATCTCTTTTATCACTTCAGTGCTATCAGGACAAGAATATTCAACAGTTTTTTTTCACAGTATTGATTGAAAAAAATGACACTGTATACGTCACAGTCCAAAGACATATGATATACAGTAGATTAACTAAATTGGCTGTATTGTATTAATGAGAGTGTGTAAGTGTTTCCCAGCACTGGGGGTTCATGAGTTTATGTACTCTCAGGACTGGGTTGCAGCAGGAAGGGCATCAGCTAGTAAAACATAGCCAGGGTACTTGATGGTACATTACTCTATGGTGACCCTTGAGAAGCAGGGACTAAGCTGAAGGAAAGTGAGTGAGTGAATAAGTGTATCTTTACGACTGTAATTTCAGTTTCATTTAATTCGTCATGAAACGGAATCTTATGGGGGATTCGTGAGGTTCCTTAAAAGGTTCGTGCGACTGTATGTTTAATTCCATGGGTTTTTTTAACAGAGTTGTTAATGTAATATTTGTTTTTTAATCAGAATGTGTAGTAAGCTAAATACCTAAGAATTTATTTACGTGTTCAAATCTACTGTAAAAGAAGATGAAAATGCATTTAAATGTAAGCAGCGTAAAGGCTGATTTATACTTCTGCGTCAAGCACAGGCGTATGCTACGCCTGCACCTCTCAAAAAATGTAATGTGTACGGGTAGCGCAAGCTCTGTGATTGGTCGGCTTGGTAGCGCTGACGAGTGTGGGTGGAGGTGAGAGTTGCGTGAGCGTGATGCAGCGGGTGTTTACAAGTGTGGAGTCTCGTGAAGGAGCTCCGGATGGAGACTGCAGTTTTGTGTTTACCTTATGATTAAAGTTGTTGCACGTCCGCCTGTTCCCGCTTAAAAATAAACGAATTTGAGACACTTGTATATTAAGGAAGCGTTCAGAAAAAACAAAACACCAGTGAAACAGAGAAACATAGACGCCTACTGCCAGCTAGCGTTTCGGAAGTGTATTGCAGAGCAACAGAAACAGCACGCAGAAGTATTTTTTGCGCCGTAGGTCACGCCGATCACTTGATGCAGAAGTATAAACCAGGCTTAAGGGACAGCTGAGCACTTAGCTTGTTTGACTAATTGAAATCCTCAATAACATTTTATATAGCCAATTGCAACAGAAATGAATGGCACAAATTGTGTAGGACAGGGGTCACCAATCTCGTTCCTGGAGGTCCGGTGCCCTGCAGGGTTTAGCTCCAATTTGCCACAACACACCTGCCTGGGTGTTTCAAGTATACCTGGTAAGACCTTGATTAGCTTGTTCAGGTGTGTTTGATTAGGCATGGAGCTAAAATCAGCAGGACACCGGACCTCCAGGAACAAGTTTCTTGATCCCTGGTGTAGGATATAAAGGGTTGTTAAATTGTTAATAGCACAGTATTTTAATTTTGCATTGATTTCAAATGCTGTGTATTTTCTTTGCATGTGCACATTTACCAGTGACTGATTTGTCATTTTTTATTTTTATCATGTCTTGCATTGGTCGTCAATGGCATTATATTCAGTTATTATTGGATGATATTTTTACTTGCGTATACACAAAACTACATGTCCATAAATATGGTCTTAGCAAGCCACTCTGTAATTAAGCAATAAAATAAAGCTCTAGGTGTCCCCAGTCCCCTTTTTTACACTCCTTATAATTTTTTTCTCTCTAATGTTATTCTTAGACTTGCTGATTATTAGGGAAGGGTACCGAGAACCAGAATTTTTTAACCGCAAGTCATTGGGTCAGTAGCAGACTACTGATATGCTTCAGGACAAACAGTACTGTAAACAAGACGTTCACTGCTTTGTCATTGTATTCTTTTACAGTATGTTAATAGTGATCTAGAAGCTGCTGATTTTACATCACTAAATGTTGTCATAAAGTGGCCCATATTTGGTCAATCAAAAAGCAAAGTGTGATATCCTTGCACATGGTTGGGTGTGTTTATGAGCAAACAAATGGTCATCTGGCTAGGTTAAACAGTCAAAAATGTGGGCTCACGTAACAAGGCTAAGTGACATCAGTCTAAAATGCAGATATAATAGCTTCATTAGGCCTGCAAACAAGATATCTCAAAAAAAGAAAAAAAGAATCAGCAAGAGGAAAGAGTGCAACTTGAGCAATAGAGTATAATATATTTATATATATCACATATAAGCCATATCACTAGTGCAAATAATAGCTTTCTATTGGATAAAGATGTGCTGTATCAACAGTTTCCTTTCACATCAGGAACTCTGACATTATTTTAAACAACATTTTGTGGAATCACCAGATGACCAATCACTCTGAAGAGTAAGAAAAAGGACCAATGAATTTCTATGAATTGGCAAGAGAAGCTCCTCACAGGTGCGGCTGTTTATAAGCTGCTGCTACCTGATAGGGTAACCTGAAACCTCTCGTCCAAAGCCTGTAGCTTTTACTGCTCCTCTCTGCCAGAACTTACACCGCTGCGGGCCACGCTGCCTCTGCCCTCCTTGCCATGGCCATGCACTTAGGGTGCCGGCCAAGCTGCATGAGGGCCCCACCCTAGGTGTCATAGATGACCTCTGCACAGTGACTGATGACACTCTCTAAGTCAGCCGCTCATGCCCCGGGGAGGGCGATGCCCACAGTGTAACCTTAGCCTGCTTGATATACGGGATGAAGACAAGGTTCGCCTTCTTGACATTCCCATATTACAGACTGTCCCATTTGCGGATGCTGTAGGGGACTCTGCCCAGAAGTTTTGACAGTAGAAAGGGTGGCCGAGCACATTCCACCAGGGGTCTTAGAAGACCACTAGCTGCCGGCAAGCTCTGTGCCAGCTGCCAGCATGGAGCTGGACTTCATCTCCATGACAGCGCACCTTTCCAAGTAAAATACTGGGCAAGTGCTGACCTGTCTAAAGCAATTCGACAGGAAACAGTGGTCCTACTGAAGTTCTTTCAGAGACTCCTGAGGCATATGGTATCCACAGCGGCAATTGCCACTTGGATTGTGCATGTGGGACAACTTTAGCAATAGCCTCACGATCGAGTCCTCAGATGGGCACAGCATACAGATACACACTGATTGCCCATCATCACGCTGTGTCACCACACCCTTAGTCAGTCCATTGCTAACTCTGGTGGTGCTGGAAAGAAAGCATGTGCTGGACAGAATGGACAGCACAGTTGCGGTATATCAACCATATGGCCAGTATATGTTCTCAATGCATGTCACAGCAATCCGAGCTTAAGATCTAAACAGCTCTTTGTCTGTTATGGTAGTTGGAAGAAGGGAAGTGTCATATCCAAACAGAGTTTGGCTCACTGGTTAATGAATGGCACCACCCTCGCATACATGTGCCAGGGCGAGCCATGCCCCTGGGATTGAGAGTGCGCTCAACAGGGAGTATTGCGTCCTGTTGGGCATTAGCATGTAGCACCTCTCTATTAGACATCTGTTGAGCTGCAGGCTAGGCTACAGCTATGCATTAATGAGATTTTACAATCTTCGAGTGGAGCTGGTTTCCTCCTGATTGCTAGGTAACACCAGCCAGTCAGGAGAAACCTAAGCTCGGGTTGGAAAAATGCTTGCTTCGCCATTCTCACAAACCAGAGATGTGGGTGCTTATTCTGTTCTGCTGGAAAGTTTCCCATTTGGTGAACCCTATAGAGTTCCTTCGAGGCCCCCAACACCAGACTTGGTGGAGGAGCCAGGTGCTTGGCCCATTACGCTGTCTGGTATGGCTGCTTTGTCAACTTGTGTTTTGGGGAATCTGTGATTCCATATGCATCAGTCAGCCACAGTGAGTCCCCCTCTCCATAGGCTGGACCTATGTCTTCCCTACCAACTGACCATCTTGCTTATATGTAGTGCTCCCCGTAGGTTAAGGCTAGCCCATATTTGCATATTGTCACAGTGTCTCTCCAATTGGGAATTGGGGAGATAGTGGCCTCTGCAGCACCCTTCGAGACTAGGACGCTTTCCCAACATCTTGTCATAACATAAAACTCCCTAGCCTACATTAGCTAGGTTTAAGCCACTTACAAAAAAATGTTCTGGTAATGGAGGCCCTTGAGACGTTGGAATATTGCACCTTGATGACATTGTGCGCTTTGCTTGGCTAACTCCTCACCAAACCCGTAACAGATTTGGCTACTGTGGCAATTTCCATACATTCCCCATAATGTTGTTCAACATAATGTCTTGACAGGTGAGTTCCTGACCTGAAAGGGAACATCTTGGTTAAAGTTCTGATCAATTAATTAGGTTCAAATCAGTTTGAAATGCAGTTTAGAGATTCTGGATTTGCAATATGTAAATTCATCCATTTAGTCAAAGTCAATGTTGATTCCTGTTTTATTACTGACTTTTCCATTTGCCTAATGATTCTATTATAATTTATTATTTTTGAATAACCAGTGTGTAATATGGTTTGTAGGCCTCCTAGCCATCGAGAAGAATGAGGTGGAGAATTGACAAACTGTGTGTGATTTTTATAAAACAAAATAAATACATAAACATTGGTCCTCTCTCATCTTACTCTGTCATTACTCCTTCTTTTATGCTTCCTCTCATCCGTGAGACTCAAGATCAGTGTGTAAACAGGCTCATTAAAACTCGTACTACCAGTCTCACTCCATTTCCATTCATTTCATTTCCAATATTTCAGTTTCAATACAACTTGTACTGCACTAAAATGTTATAAATTCTGAATTTAAATTTATTATAAGGCCGTGCATACTATGTGATCTATTATACCAGTAATTTTTGTCTTGATATTGTCTAAGGTTTATGGTTGTGCATAGAAATATTAATATGCAAAAATGTAAAACTAAAATTATATTTACATGCATCTTGTTAACATCTTGTGTTTGTACTATTAACCCCCATTCACTCATGCCTAAGTGTAACCTGGATTTTGAGGAAAAGAGGGTCAAGTTGCAGTTCATTTTTATCATAATCAACCTTGTGTTACAAACGTTGAGCCCAAACTCAAAGTGTTACAATTACATGAGGGAGAGTTCGTTTTTCACTTTTCTGTCTGTGAAACTGATTACGCAGCAGATTTTGGTGTGATTATATAGGGCAGTGGAATCTGAGCAAAGCACTTGTACGGCTATCAGCAGCAAACACACACATACACAAACCCAGACTGAGGAGGCAGGTCAGTTAAATTGGTTGGCAGGCACATTCTGCTAACAGATGCAGTCTATTAGCGCATACTGTATTCACAAGGGAGAAGGAGAGAAAGAAAGGAAGAGAGAGAGGGCGCTGGGAGAATGAAAGACAAAAAAGTCAGCTTAATAATCACGCAGCGGGAGACGACAAAGGAAATTGCCTCTCAACTTCACACGTACACACATAACTGGTTCTTACAAACAACGCACTTTATATCATAAAGTCTGCTTGTGTTTGTGTGTGTGTGCATGTGAGAGTGTGTGTGTGTGTGTGTGTGTGTGTGTGTGTGTGTGTGTGTGTGTGTGTTCATGGCAGATGGGATTAAATGAAGGTCTTTTTCTCCATGAATATGAATTGCTTCTTTGATGTTGCTAAATGCAACAGGGTTCAGATCAGACAGTAGAATTTTGGTGATTTGTAATTTTTAATTCTCTGAAAAAGAGGCTCTTCATCTCACGTCTGACAACAAACTCCATTTTTCAAAGTCATTCAGTCAAATCAGACCAAGATTGGAATGACAGAAAACCTTTGCTCTGAGAGACCTTCACTGACACATTGATTTCTGTCAAAAACAGTTTCAAATGCAGAACAAAATGAATTATTCCATCAATCATTTATTTTTTGTTTGCCATTGTACGGAGCTGGTGCTAATTACAGTGAATGATGATAAATGCCTGCATGCTATTCTGTAATTTTAATACACACCATAGGTGATTTTAAATTTTTAAACATCAAGTTTTATTTTCATATATCGTTTATTATCATATTTATGCATATAATAGGCTCTGTGTACATTGTGTTTGACAAAACTTTTGCTTCACAAATACATTAAGCGTTCTTTGTGAATTGCTTACTAGTGAACTACTGTCCATGAGATGTCAACACTGAATCATGCCATTGTTTCAAAGCTGGAAAAGAAACAACAGGGCTGAACAAATAATTGAAGATTGCAAAACAATGAACATCTGCAATGACGTACATCTAGGGAATTAAAAGATACCTGCTGTATTTTAATGAACGCAAAGACATTTATAACTTAGGTAGAAAAGAAGTGCAGACAGGGGACAAGGACATATCTTTCTAGTGTACTTGTCCACAGAAGTTCTAATGTTGCACTCCAGAAAACTCAGTACTGCCATTCCCTTCTGGAAAATAACATCTGGAATGGAACTCCCGGTTGGACATAAAATTAAAAACTTAGGGCAGATGGATCAACTTCTAGCTCACCAAGACATCATGAGACACCATTTGCAAGATGCGTGGTAAAACCTAGAATCCATACATAAATTTTTTGAACACATAACACTAAGAAGCTGTTTTTGGTTCCATGGTCAGGGTTTACTGCTATGCTTTAAAAAAATGTGCTAGTATTAGTGGCTTACCTTTTAAATTGTCTTCAGCATAATTTGATAAATTATGTGTTCAACTGCACGTGTTCAAATGCACATATAAAAATTCTTTCTTCTTAGCACCTACAAAATGTTGTTTGTTTCTAGTTCAAATATCTAAAAAAATTATCAAGAAGCATTTTCTAGATGAGTTTAAAAAAAATCAGTAATAATAAATCATAATTAGATGAGTTTTTCCTTAACACACGCAAAATAATCTGCAGTGGGGTGAGTCAAGTAATCTTTTTTTTTGGTGTTTAGATTATTGTACTTACCCAATTGGCAGATAGTTTAACTGGTTTGAAGGAAAGATTATTAGCTTAATCAGAAAACATATTTGAATTCTGTTTGCATAGCTTCTACAAACATTTGTGAAAGAATTGGTTGCTCTCAGGAGCTCAGTGAGCTGGCACTGTGATACTGTAGGTCAGGTGTGACCAACCCTGTTCCTGGATTACAGCTGATTTCAGCTGCAACCCATATCAAACACATCAGCCTGTAATTATCAAGTGCTGTTAAGGTCCTAATTAATTGCTTTAGGTGTGTTTGGTCAGGGTTGGAGCTGAACTCTGTAGGAATGTAGATTTCCAGGAAGACGGCTCAGCACTTATGCAATTAGTTGATTTAGGAAGTTTTCTTTCTACTAAGTTTTCAACAGTCGACTGTTAGTGGTATCATAATAAAGTGGAAGCAATTATCAAATTGGAAGCAATTATCAACAACTTGGTCATGAAGTTTTAGACAACCCAGCGGGGTCAGCACATGTTAGGGTGAGCAGTATCATTATAGGCACAGGACCTTAACATGACATCAGATTGATGTTTTACCCCAACGTTGACATCTATCAAACATTGGCTTTTGGTTGCCATACCAAAAGTATAGTAAATGTCAGTATTTGACATCATTATAATGTTGGTTTAAGTTGTTGGCTCGACGTTGGATTTTGGTCACTTTCCAACACAACCTTAAATCAACCAAATATCAATGTCATTTGACAGAGTTATTGGAGCTTCCAGGGAATGGGTTTTCATGGCCAAGTAGCTGCATCCAAGTCTCACCAAGTGCAATGGAGAATGCAATAATGTGGAGCACATGACACTGGACTCTAGAGCAGCAGAGACATGTTCTCTGGAGTGACGAGTCATGCTTCTCAGTCTGGAAATCTGATGGATAAGACTGGGTTTGTGTAATGGAATGTGATGCTGCCAAAGGAAGTGAGGATCCAAACGCAGGGTTTATTATACAGAGATGGTCAGGCAAGTGATGGTCAACACAGGGGCAAACAGATGTATACGGGCAATCCAGAATTATAGTCATGAAACGGGCAGATGGTCAAAAGGCAGGCAGCAGACAACGTAAACAAACCAAAGCAAGCTTCAAAAACATGGAAGGCAAGGAAAACACATTGTAATGTTCACAATACAGTTTAACAAGACTTTGCAACTGTGTGTGTTTGTGTGCTGTATAAATAGTCCAGTAATCAGTCCATGAGCAGCTTCAGCTGTGTGAGTCTAATAAATGGAGACTTGAAGCAGGTGTGTGTGTGTTGCATGACTGGATCTTGTAGTCCATATACCGGCAGATTTGTAGTTCTATGTGATCTGTGAGTTTGCCAGCAATCTGTAAGGATTAGATCGCTGGTGATTGTGGCATTTTGGCAGTTGCCAGTAGAACAGTACTATTGCCTGACCGCATTGTGCTAAGTGAAAAGGTAGAAGAAGGATAGTGGTGTGAATTTGTGCCAGCATTTGGGAGAGCTGGACTTGTAGTCGGAAGGTTGCAGGTTTAAGTCCTGACACCTGCAGGGATTGTAGATGGTGAGAGGAATTAACAACACCCTCAATACCATGGCTGAGCTAAGAAGCAAGGAACTGATCTCCCAACTGCTTCCCGGGTGTTGCAGCAAATGCTGCCCACTGCTCCATACCTGTATGTGTGTGTTCACTGCTGTGTGTGCACATAGATGGGTTAATTGCAGAGCACAAATTCCGAGTATGGGTCATACTACACCATACTTTCCTTTCTTTTTCTTTCTTTCAATCCTTCCTATATATTTTGGACAATTTCATGTTTCCAGCTTTGTGGAAACAGTTAGAGGATGGCCCCTTCCAGTTCAGTACTCAAAAAAATAAAAGGTCCAAACAGACATGGAGTGCACTTAGTGTTGGAGGGATTTGACTGGGCTGCACTAAGTCCTGATCTCAACCCAATAGAACATCTTTGTGATGAATTTGAACAGAGACTGCAGAGCAGAGTTTCTAATGACTGCCTAGCTTCACAAATCATACACAAACTCCTAAACTTTGAGGTAAGCTTTCTCTGAAGAGTTGAAGATGTTATTGTTATAACAGAGGGTATTGTAATATTTAAATGGTTAACATTGTCATTCAAAAATAATAACATTGAGACCCTGTAGATGTAAGGACTTTTTCTCTGATAGTTCAGATAGAACTGAGTCTCTTGAGGCTAAACTCTAGTACACATTTTTCCTGTTACACGTATTAAGACAATGGTCACACTTGACTGAGAGTGATAGCCCTAAACGTACAGCGAGAGTGTATCAAGAGTAAACACACTCACAGACTCACATAGTGGCACAGCCAGATAAGCAGACACTGTCAGTGGAGTGTAGAGTATATATATACACACACACACACACACACACACACTCTGTCCCTCTCAGCTCTTTCAGAGGATGTGACAAAGCAGGTGTAAAATACATAACAGGATGGAATCGCGCATAGGTTTCACAACATCCACTTTCTATGTTCCCAATGCCAGTAATGGTGCAGTGGGTTTTTTATTGATTTCATTTTGTGCTTCTGTTTTAAGGGGTTTATGTGATACTGTTCTATTCTTAGTTGAATATTTTATTTGGTTCTTTTAAGCACAAGTCAGTTAGCACCAATGCTTATTACTGCTTGCGAATAGGCAAAAAAAAAAAAAAAACATGAATACATTTTTTTTGTTATTTAAAGATTGTACTTAACCCCAGCTCACCTTCATAGAATGTTTCCCAATTGTTCTCATTTGTTTTAATTGTGTGGTTGACATTGGCACAGTGGTGCATGTATCTTTGCATGGGACTGTGACGGAATTAAAATGTACTGAAAAAATTTTCACTAAATTATTTAGAGAGTAATTGTAAAGACTTTTATAAAGTCCCCAATGATATACCTCCTGAATTATACAGTGGACTTTTGTCTTGTTTGTGATAAAGAACGGGTGCTTAATTTTTGTATACATTTGGGCAAAAATGTTTGCTATTATTATGGTCAATTGCAGGTACCCTCAGTCAATATGCATTTGAACCAGGCAACAACATGTTTACCACTGGAAAAACAAAATTTTGGTTTACCTCAAAGATCTGAATTGTTTAAGTGCATATGGTCCACTTTCTTGAGGATGACTTCCTAATCTTGGTTACTAATCTTCTTTTATTCAGTTTTTGCTTTTAAGAATTTGTATACAATTGAATGTATAACAAGAACTTCTGTACATGTTGTTATGAGACATCAGTACCACAGTTGTTTGAGAAAAATGTATTTAAAAACTATTCAAAAATAAATGAAAATACACTACTAACCCAATTATTTTTTAAACCATTTTTTCCACCATGGAGTATTTATTTAATTAAAAACTGCAGTATTATGAAATATTATTGCAATACAAATATATAAAATTGTTTTTAAATGTCTTGTAATGAAATTTATTTACAATCCCCATCATATATAGTCTTCACAAATCTATTTTTTTATTAATATTTTTCTGTTGGCTTATAGACAATATTTGTTACCGACTCGGTCCCAGTCATTCCCCTCACTGGCCAGCAGAGGTCACCATCCCCGGACTTTTAAGCATTACATCATCCATCTAAACTGATTCTGCACACACCTGAACTGAATGTAGTTAACGACCCACGCTTCCTATATAAGCCACACTCAAACACCAGTTCATTGCGAAGTCTTGTTTAGCCCCGGCCAGCATTACTGAGCGGTCTTTCCTGTCTGATCTTCTGAGAATAATCCCGGACTGTTTCTGACTCTGAGTTGCCTTCTGCCTACCCACGACCCTTGCTTTATACACGGACTCTGAACCACACTGCCTACCCTCGACCCAAGCCTGTCTAACGGATTCTGAACCACACCGCCTGCCACTGATCTATGCCTGGTAAATCACTCTGTGTCTGTCAGCCGCCAGCCCCAAGACCATTATTGATCACTGTTGATGTGTGTTCGCACTTTAGTGCGTATTGGATGTTTGTGTTGACTGTGACTAATAAATACTGCATAATGGATCCCTCCGTGTCAGTCTCCTCGTTACAATATTATATTTGAGCACATACATTAGGTTAGTCAGTACTAAAGCTAAACTTAGAGCTAGTCTAACCAAATAATTCTCCGATAACGGTTCAAAAATAAATATACTCAAATTTATATGTTAAAATGGTAAAGAACATCTTTATAAAAAGAACAAAATCAAGAGAAGCAAAATCTATATAAAATTTAGTTCAAATTTTGCAGTTTGTATTTATTTTTGCAATATTTTGAATCTAAATGTATTATATTTCTATTTCTGAAGATATTCAGTGACTAAAATGTAATTTTAATAAATATATCTGTTTACTATGTCTGTTTTGTTCAAATGCACCAGAATTTGTTACCTATATTCACTGAGAAATTGATGAAAACCGGGTGTAATCATTTATGCTGAGCAAGTGTATATGATGCTAAAGCTGGATTTTCAGCAGCAATTTTCATTCTCCAGCATCACGTTCCTTAATTACTGTGATGTGGCATATTTTGGTTATGGGAAATGGCATATTTTCATTACTTATTGTTACATTTCATAATCATTGAATGAGTTAATCAAAGAGCACCTATGATGAAAATCATCACGGAACTGTCTGTAGGTATAGTGTGTCCAGTCATATTGGAGTGATATAAACACAATAAGTCACTTTTTTTTAATTTCCTGATGTTAAAATAGGATCCAAATCCCTCCCATTTTGAGGCAAACCGCAACATGACGTAATAGTGTGGTTTCCCCACCCAAAAAATTGATCGACAGACGCATATTAACATGTCTCTGTAGTAACGTGTATAATCATTTCCACAAGGCAGGACGTGCGCAAAGCAACTGGGATTAAAAGATCTCAGCTGTGTGATCATCTGCACTTCAAGAATGAGTTTTTACAAGTTTAAAATGTTTGTAAGTAAAATTGATGTTATACATTATCACAGCTGCATAGTGTCAGTACGATTATAAAGGAACACGCTTCAATTCTGGTTTGGGGACATAAATCAAGTATATTTTGTACATTAACAAAACGGATGTCCATACAACAGTGGATATTAACGTGTATCCTGTCACATTTGCCATGCAAAAACAGTACAAAGCTAAGTGTGTGTGTGTGTGTGTGTGTGTGTGTGTGTGTGTGTGTGTGTGTGTGTGTGTGTGTGTGTGTGTGTGTG